>NW_020210038.1:483935-625805 GCF_003070985.1 Temnothorax curvispinosus
AATTATAATACGCAGAATTCTAATTAATCATTTTCATTTTTTATAAATCTCTCAGATGAGGATAAAGAATCTCATATATGAGAATCATTAAGAATAGACAGTGTTCTCTGCCTTGAGAATCGAGTTCTACTGTTCGGGCTCTCCTTCTCTCTCTCTCTCTCTCTCTCTGCAAGGAAAATTGTGTTACCGAAATTACATTCTCCTGGAATCGTATTCGCGATAAGATATTTATCAGAAAATTAAGAGCGGTTGTCTAAAAGGAGATGGAGGCATTAATGAAAGATCGCCTAATCTTCCATCGCGCGGCTCGAAGGACTTCGCCGTATACTTCGGCACTTCGGTCAACAGGGATTTGCTTTAACGCTACCGTGTAGACTCGTGACGTCACAAGAGCCGCGAGAGAGAGGCTGAAGGCGTTAAAGCTAATCGCCGCGCCGGTTACGCGCGACGCGCATATTAATTCCAAAAACTAGTTCTCGCGCAATGTATGCGTGACCGACTTGAACTTGAAGCGAAGGAGTACCGCGAGAGGAGCGTTTCAACGAGCGTGCCGCGATTTCTTTTCTGCTGAGGGCGAGACGCCGAGGCGAGTTTTCGACATTGCAATGAAAGAGCTGATAAGAAACTCGTGTCGCTTGAAATAAATTTATCGTAAGTAGGTTTAAGTAGCAATTCCAGTTTATTTCTTGTCATATTACTTATAGAGAACAAGACCACGGGATCTGCCATAATGCAAAAAGTACAGAATACAAAATACAAAATAAAATATTATTAAATGGCATCTCAATTGATATATCGTCGTGTTATTTATAGACTAGAATAAAGTATAATTAGAATAAAAATAGACAGAAATAGATAAACAGAACGAAACACATCAAATAAAAATACGCTCATTAAAATACAACGTATATTCATGAACAGGCTCCTGAAGTTTGACGCGAATCGCGGCTCGTCCAAGGTGGGCTCTGAAGTATCGATCGAAACATCGCGCACGGCGGACGATTCGAAATTGAATGTTCGCGGCACGTTGGTGGGCCGCCCCTCAACGTTCGCCGCTCGTGCGTTTCCGGCGCGGCCTCGGTCGGGCTCGCGCGCTCAGGCAAAATGTCGTCTGCTAGGCGCGTCGTCCGTCACATTCGTCCGTGCAACCGGGTCGGGCGTTCGTGACGCGAAATTCGTGGCGCGCGATAAGGCGATAATGCGCGGAGCGCGCGCGCGCCGCGCTCGCGAGTAAGACGGCGGTGTGTGACGACGACGAGTGTGTGACCTGTGCGACTGTGCCGTTCCGTGGCGACCGCCGCGCGCGTCCGAGCGCGTTATCCCGGGTGGACCGAGCGGACGCGCCGCTCGCCGGGCCGAGCGGACGAGGAGTGCGAAGTCGCGTCGTCGCCCGCTGTGCGAGGGGCTCACCCGCGTTCACCCGTTGCGTTACCGTTCCCTCCGTTGCGCCGCCGACGGCGGGAAACAATCGATTTTCGCTCGTTTTTCCCCCGTCCGGACGAGGGGGAGGGAGGGAGGAGGGACGATCGCCGGCGACTCTCGGATTCCCATTCACGGCCGGCCGTCGCTCGCGGACGATGCCGCCGTGAGGAAGCGGCGCACCACCACCATCACCACTACCACCAGGAGGCGAGAACGTCGCGCGGAAGGTGCGACGGATTATTTTCAACGTAAGCCTCTCTTTCTCTCCCCTTTTTCTGCCCTACGCCCGCGGTCTTTCTCTCTCTCTCTCGAGCGTCCGTTGACGCGTCTTTCTCTCTCTCTCTCGCTCTCTCTTTCCCTTTGCGCGTGGCACGCGTAAATCGTCGCCGTCGCGTGGCTCTACCGCCAAGTACCGCCTGCAGTTAACGCAACGCTCCGAGCGTCGGCGGGCTGGCGCGGGAGGGGAACGGCGCTCCGCTTCGCGAGAACGCCGGAAGTAAGTAGAATCCTCGTTACACTTGGCGTGCGGCTAGGTTAGCTGACTGACGAAACCGCGGCGGCGGTGCGGCGTACGCGGCGCCACGACGTGTGTCTCGATTACGTCGCCGACGGCGACGGCGACGAGGCACGCGACAAGTGTGACCCGTTCTATCTCCCCGAATTCCGCGAACCCGTTCGCGATCGCGATTCCTCGATTTCCTCGTCTCGTCTCGCCTCAATCGCGGAGACCCGTGTGTCGCGATCGCGTTGCGCACGCTCCCGACGCGTACTCGCGCGTAATCGCGGTTATATCCTCGCGAAAGTGCGGAAGTGAGTGAGAAAGAAAGTGCGGCAGAGTTCCTCTCCGAGAGTCAATGAGGAAGATCGACTATGGAAAGTCTACATTTCGATCGATATTTTCCTCATTCCTTACCCCTTTCGCGCTCTCTCTTTCTCTTGTTTTTAATTGTATTATGTTGCACCATTTAAAATACGCGTGACGGAGGGGCAGAGATTTAGGACGTTGATAAAGACGAATATGACTAATCCCGCTTTATTTCGCGTTTGTTGCGAGAACGCAGACGTTGCGCGAGCGGCCGCGTAGCGGTGCACTCTCTATTTGTTGGTTTTCGTGCTTCACGTTTTTTTAAGTTCGCGCCGGGAAAAGTAGGCTGCGGTGTGACTAAGCGCGGGCAAGCAGCCGCCGGTGCGATATTCAATTTACGCAATCGACGGACCTTGAATGTGTGGGAAGTGTAACGTGATAGCGCGGTGATAAACGCGGACGAGAGGAGATCGAAAATAGAGAGGTAGGACGAGTCGATAATTCGCGCGCGCGGCCCGTCGAAATCGTCTCGTGTCGGATTTCTCATATTAAAGCCGATTTGCGTATGTATACGTGTAATCGCGCCGTGTTTTCGAAATACCACGCGATCTCGAAAAGTTTCGGGATCGATACCGGTTTACGGTTAAGGTTTCACGCTGTTTTCGGCCTTGCGTCGAAATTTATCGCCGCCGCAACCCTCGACCTACATAATTTGACCTATACGTTTCAGGCAAATAGGACTTTCCGAAAGGAAAAAATCGGCGGTGCTCGTAGGCGAATGAGAGTGACGCTCGTCGACCGATCGATGAGCGGCGCGTTTAATAATGTATTTAAACTCTCACTGTGTATTCACTTTCCCGAGGAAAAGACTCGTAATGCTACAGTTAACGGCAGATGCGTGTCTCCGAAACTCATCGTGACGAATTCATGCGGCTTTATTTTAGAACGGTTGACGAACGAAGATATTTCTCTTCTAGAATGAATACACATCGTAAATATGCTAATTTATTTGTGTAGAAATATACATTTATTAAATTGAAATTTATTCGCTCCGACTTCTTTTCGCGATAACAGGGGAACTGCCTAATATTGCGCCTTATTTTATAAAATTAAAATTTCGATTTAAAAAATTCCATAAAAATGTGTAAGTAACTCTATCATTTTATTCTAGGATGTCGTAATGTGATCTCAATGATATGAATGTGTTTTCATACCTTTTTTTGCCGCAATATTAATAACGCAAGACACCTTCTGAAAAATTACAAAACCTCGTTCGAACTATGCTCTGCAAACGCTATGCTTTATATTACAGTTTGGACTAAAGTAAAACAAAAGAACGTCCAAAGTAGCGTCGTTCAACAGTTTTTACTGCCTACCGACAGAATACAACACGTAACAGACTCAATATCGTAGAGTGTGAAATTTAAGAACAAGGGCGATAATAGGCACAGTTCCCCTAAATCCATATAACAATCAATAACAGTCTCACATTAGATGTATCCAATGTATCGTATACAGAGAATCTATAGAAACGATTCAAGGCTACGTATTTTTACGCTTTACAAAAGCCATTTCTCTAATATATTTTTTCTCATTTCATATTCACTCATTTCACGAGGCATATGTGAATGCTTATCTGTCGACGATCATTATCATTAGATACATCTTCTACATTCTGTATTAGATTCAAAATAATAGTATGAAATAAGAAAAAATATATTAGAGAAATGATTTCCTGTAAATAAAAAATTCGTAGCTTTCAATCGAAATCGTCCTTATAGATATTCCGTTTGTTATATTCCATTCTTGAAGCGAGACATAAAATTGCGCCGAATTTTCTGGTACCGAATGTAAGCGGGAATTGCAAGTAGACCGGTATATGTACATCTCTCCTTGGCCTTGTCGCACTTAAGGCTAAACAATTCTATTTACTCGGCATGCAAATCGCGCTCGACGTTGGAGATGAGAGACGCGCTCCGCGAATCAGATATAAGTACGCGATGAGAATACGAGCGCTAGAATTAACGTTAAGAAACCGTAACCATTCTAAAACACGAGGTGCCCAACTTCTCTATCTTTACCTATCGCCGTCGGTTTCGACAAAGCGTAACAGTCACGCGGCAGATGTGAGCTTTCGTCGGCGACCGGTTATAACCGTGTAGCACCCTCGTGAGAGCTCTTTAATGGCTCGCTCGTAAAACCAGATCCCGAGACTCCGTCTCTGAGTAAAGTTTACTATTGTAAGTAAACCGTCATCGTGCGCGCGCGCGCGCGCGCGCGCTCTCGTTGCCGCGACTCTTGCGGCAGCCTTTTCGTTACGTTTCAACCGGAAGCGGCGTTAATTGCACGGCGCGAAGGAAGCGCGAATCTCCCGGTGCAATCTATCTCGGTGAATTTATGTCGGGCTTTACCCGAACGCGCGCGTGAGTCGATTTCTTTTTAACCGGATTATATATACCGGTCGACCGCGGTTTTCGCGCGAAAATAATATCCACCGCGCGACATTTCGCGTTTCGCCTCGTTTTTGCGAATCGCCCTCGCTATACCGATTTACGTCCGAACCTGCGTTTTATTTCGCGCGAATCGAAGCTCGCAAGTGGAACGGATATCCGCGCCGCGTCGTCGTCGAAAGCGGTTGTGGAGAGAAAGAGAGAAAAAGGGAACGAGAGAAGAGAGCCCGGAGAGGTTCGCGCGCTGCCGCTCTGTGTTCCGCTTCTTAATTACGGTTTCATCGTGCGCGCGCTCTACGTCTCTCATTCCATTCATCGCGATTTTCTCGCGGACGAGTGCACCTTAATAGCGGCCCCCTCGTTAATGCCGCGTTTGATACAATTTAAAATCACGGAGGGCTTTTGTTCCGTCGCGCGTTAACCGCGTTGTCCGATACCAGTCTTCTCTTTGTTTGGAGTAATCTAACGGTAGATATCTGTGTGTGCGTGCCGCGAGCAGCGAATTCCGGAAGCTCGACGCTTGGCAACGCGAATAGAAGTCGATAGATAGGTTCGGCTACATTTGTAAAGATCCCGGGTAGGGTCAATGCACGGATAAGCTAACGACAAACGAATAGCTAGTGTTTTCATAACGGTTTGTATCGGAGAAATATCATGTGCGTGATACGCGGGGAAAGTAATGTGAATTCGTGATTGCTAGGATCTACGTGCTCCGACAGGCGCGATGACACAATAATATCCATTTCTATCAACGCAGGTTAATTCTAACCTTGGTTTAACTTACCTGTCATCTTTTTCTAGTTGTAAAAGTTTGAAAAAGATAGAAAGTAAGTTAAACCAAGATTAAAGTTAATCTACATTGGGGTAGAAATGGGCATAAGTCGGATAGAGGAAAAACGAGTTTTACGGTTTACGGGAAAAATTAAGATGGATTTATTTGTGAAAGGTTTGCGAAGTAACGATTTATTTCACAAACGTAACAAGATATAGTTGAATATTATTTTACTCATCCACACACGTGTCGCTGTTCGTTCGTCAAGGTCGTCAGCGTGGCGAGATCTCAAGATAGCCAGTATTATTTTCAATTCGTCCCCTAGGTAGCTAGGAGTTCTCGGAAACCGCGCGGCGTTGCGGACGCCCCCGTATTACAGCGGTCTCAATAACCCATGTATCGCTCGCGTGATAAACAATTCGTGCTCTCGCAACCCTCGTGGATTCTCTATCGCAACCACTTTTCTCAACCCCCGCGGCGAACTAGAGCGGCCTCTAATGGAACGAAACAAGCGCTAGCAGCGAAATAATATCATTCCGTGCCGCATTTCGGGGCCGATGAGCGATGCTATGCTCCATTTTTTTTCTCATTGGGCACTTACTATGCCGATCGAAATAATTCCATTTCGTCTAGAAAACAAAATAGAAATCTAGGAAACAATTAAAAAATTCCGATCGGAATAATTCCAACAAATCCCGTAATATGTGCCTTGTTTCGCTCGCAATCGCGGCAGTCGCGGCACGTTTCGGAAACAAACGCAATCCGCGCGGGCGCGAAGACGAGAGAAGGAGCGAAGGGGAGAGAGAGAGAGGGGATAACAGGGTGATGAGTGTTCCGTTTTCCGCAGTGGACGCACGTGCGTCGGTACGCACGTGTGTCGGATGGACCGGTGCCGGTGTGGCGTTTGGTGTTTCGCCAGTGTCGCCGCCAGTGATGTAAACAACGTCGGGAAATGGCCGCGAATTGTTGTTGACGCAGCTTTGTGCTGGTAGCGGCGCGTAAGGACATTGCCATCGGTGCGACGACGCGCCGTAACGGAAGTGGTGAAGACGCATGCGGCGCGGCACCCGAGCATGGTGTAAGAGAGGCAAACGGACGGCTTGGGCTGCGGGGATCATGGAGTTCGAGCTGGACGGCAGCCTCAAGGAATGGGCGAAGGACAAGCCCCTGAGCATCCTGCAGCTCGATCCTGCCGACCGGGCCGTGCTGCGAATCGCTGGTGAGTACCGCAACAACGTCGTACATCGACCGCCGCTTGTACCTTAATTGCATGCCTACGGTGGAGATGACTCGTGGGGATATTCCGGGGTATCCGAGCGCTCCGCAATATTCTAACGTGTATATCCCCGACGGGAAAGATACAACAGAGACGTTAGAGATTTGCACGTAAAATCTACGCGCGCGAAATCGTAGCGGATTTCATTGTTCGGTCTGTTTACGATTCATGACTTCATGAATTTACGTTTAATGCCAGTTGAGTAAGATTGAAGGAACTTGAATATAATATAGAGACGTCTGCTTTCGTCAAAACAATTCCGCGATTTAGTTTGTTTGAAAATAAAGACCCCGATCGTGTTAGGTCGCCGGTATAAAAGCAGTAACGGCGATACTTTAGCTAGCATATTCGAAAAATTGCCCAGGTAAGCTGAGTACCTTGCCGTAACTTGCTGCTCGACTCGCCTCTCGACCAGCAGCCTCGCATTCGCGCATTCATGCGGCGCAAATGCGCGCGGTGAGTCTGCGAGATTTAGAGATGCTGCCCCGATGTCGCTGATTCATCTTAATCCGCTCGCGTTCTCGTCGCGACGCCGCTTTCGCATAGGGTTCAGAAATGTTAACAACGTTGACACGCGGCTATTTCAGCCGGTGGTTATTTACATTTCGCCGATAAATATAGCGGCGCATTAGCAAGTGCACGGTCGCCGCTAAGCTCGTCTCGATGCAGCACACAGTCTGCACAGCGCAAAGCGTTGTTCAGAAACGTGTATTTTTCATTTTGCTCCCGGGCGACAAAACGGATCGCCAACTTACGTTGAATGTATCGTAAACATCCGCGAGTGTGTTTCGGCTCGACCGACGTCGAATCCACGTGGCTTATCCGGTCTGACGAGATGTTGAATTGTTGATGTTATTGCGATTCGAAAATGTGAACGCGGAGAGAGAAACAACTTCGGAAATCATTGACCGTTGAACCGTGAAGCTTCGAAATATCAAACGATAAATTATATAAATAATAATATATGTCCTATTATTGTATTATTACTAATTCGCTTTCTTTACGATATTGGTGACTGACTCATCATAAATGAATCATTTTAAAACTCATCTTTGTTACGAGATAATTTAATTAGAGCCTATTCTAAATTCATCGTGCACTTTGACGTAATCTGATATATCGGGGACGTTGACGCCCGATCACTGGCCGTATCGTTCGCATGCAAATTCCTCTCCCACGAACTTTACGATCTCTTTGTACGTATAGACAACGTATCTCGTATAGTCACCATATACCGTATCATGTAGTCGTTGTCAGAGCCTAACGTTATCGTTCATCGAATCTTCGTCATTTACTGCTCGAAGAGACGGACAGCTGATAAAAGCTTAACTAGATAAACGTGCACTCCCTTCTGACGCTGTTGACTATTCGAGTGGCATTTACCGCGCCTAGATTTTTATTATATTCTATATATGGGATATTATGCACATAGTGTGCATAATAATTGATATAATATTATCGATGATAATTAAAAAATGATATATTTATGTCGAAATCATATTTATATGATTGTGTAAAGTTGGTGCCTCATTTTCAAAATTTGTAAAGAAAGATTTAAGTTTTTAAACGGCAGAAATGTTTCCAAAAGTTTATCTAGAGCTTTAATCTTTTTTCAAAAATGAGGGGCCAACTTCCACATACATTAATTTTTCGGCGGTCGTTATTACTTTGATTGTCTATTTTGCTGTTGTATTGTCCCTGATTGATGGAGTGCGTCGACCCCTCGCGAATATGCGGTAACATGCGAGCACTCCGCGTATACCGAATTCAATTGTGTGATTAGTTTTCTGACGACTCCGTTCATCCCGGAGATAATTAGGGTCACGTCTAAAATAATAGGTAATGGATGAAGCGTGTGTTAATAGTCCGTTATTCTAACAGAAGACCATGGTGGTCGGCCGGTGCATAAAGGTTCTGGGGGCGTTACCTTTCAAAATTAATACGATAACGTCGGTTGTCTGCTGGCCGTCTTAATTTGCGAGACTAACGATTAACGATCTTTAGACACATCGCCAAACGCGATAAATTAAAATTTTGTCAAGAACACGTGAAATTTGCTACATCTCTTGACAATAAGGCAATATTATGTAACGTGCGGTGCTTTCTTTCGTTTTTTTGTCACTCGATAATTCTTGAAAAGAACACTGCCTTGTTGTATCCTCGAATAATGAAGACGTAGATTTCGAATTGTGCGTGCTGGTGTGTAGTTAAAGATAATGGTATACGACGAACCATTTTTTATCATAAATAATGGAATATCGTGAAAGTCTAGGACAATGACAATCGCGTTTCCGTACTTCGCGACATCGTTATACACAGCCTTCAACGAGGGGTAGCAATGAGAGCAGAAACCCGAGAGCGTTCTGTAAATATCGAGTTTCGCGTCAGAGATCGCCTTACGGCGATAATTTTTTTTAAAGACGTCTTTTTTCCGGTGCCTCGCGCATCGCGACTTTCGACCTCCTCTGATTATTATCCGTCTCGGGCATGCATGATGTTGCGTGGGTGTCAATAGTCTTCATTATTCGAAGGGCTCGGATGTACAAAAATAGATATTTTTCCGTCAGGAGTGAATAACCCGCGATAAAGTGAATGAGAAAGAATTAACATAGTAAAGAGGAGTACTTCTTTATGCGATAGATTCTCTTTACAACTGACATGTTAAGATTTCTAACCGCGATTGTATACATATACAATTTAATTTACGAGACACGCATGTAACTGCAGCGTAAAATCAGTAGCTAGCGCAAGATGTATTAAGTTCCTATGTATCGCATACGCATCTATTCGTTAAGTATTAATGGCCCGTGGCAATTTAAGTTTGTTATGCGCTATTAGTCATAAGGTGGTCAGCGCGTGTTTCGCAGTAGCACGTTTCGTGGCCGTCTATTTGTGTGACGATGATGTGATGCAGGAACTACCTGTCCATTGTTGCGTAATTGAATCATAATATGTCTAGTCATAGCGCCGTATATCATCTATCAATTTCTTCCTGATCGAAAACTGTCATAGTTCTTTGAATCTTTGCCCATTTCTACCAATGATAAACTTTAATTTCGGTTTAACTTACTTTTAATCTTTTTTTTTAATTCTTAGAACAAGGAAAAGGTAAGAAGGAAGTTAAACCGAGATTAAAGCTAATCTGCGTTGATAGAAATAGACATTAGAAAATTTTTATTAAGAATGTTCTGACGTAATTTATCAATTTAATTGAGAAGTTTTATCAAATCGAAAAGAAGATAACATTTATTTAATCAAATAAATTCAAATACAAATTTGTCATTATTTTTTTACTTTGTGACTGCGTTATTACATTGTTATTTGAAAGACTTACCTTAGTTATTTAAATATGCTATAAAAATTTAATCAGTCTATCGAATATTACCTGAAATATTTTCTTTAAATCGTTTTAATTCTCGATTTAATAAAATATCACAAAATTGATTGGAAAATTCTGCACAAAGATTCTTATTTAAATATTTTTGAAGTATCTAATAACTGTTAGGCGCGTCTTGTAATATTAGTGTATGGCTAGGTTCGCCAAGTTTTCAACGATTAGTTTCTCAAGCCGTTGACAGTGGCATCGTTTTTGTCTACTGGTTAGGCTGGTCGAATCGTTCTATCTCTTACGGACTATAGGAAGTAGGGACAAGTTAGGTCAGTTCACATTGAGCCACGACCGTGGAGGCGGCAACAGGTGCTCGGGTCACGGTTCGATGGCCGGCTATACGCCATCAGCCCAGCCGCCTCTTCGTTCGCTTCTCTGTCTAGAGTCTGCGCTTGGCGATGCGCTCTCCACTTTTAATTATTGCCAGCTGGACGATTTTCCCTGTTAGAGGCCATTTTGAGTTTCGCGGCGTGAAAGTTCTTTGGAGAAAGGCGCTTCTCAATAATTTTGTTACTTATAGAGTAGCTTATTTAATTACAATAAAAACTACTAATTACATTAGTAGGTTTTATATTGTAATTGAGATCTTTATCGAGTTAAGCAACAGCGAAATCCCGAATTACTCTTCAAGTATCCCCACATAAAATCACATGTGCGCCCATATGTCAACGCGTAAACGTAGAACGTAGCTGTTTAGACGCGCAGACTTCATCGGGGCATGCAGACTAAACTTACGCGCGCGAGGCGTTCGTGAGCATTCGTTCGTCGGTGCGCTTTTAACGCTCGGGGGCTTAATGTAAATTTAACCCGTGGACACAATGATCACCCACTCGTGTCCGCGCGACTTTTCACGTTTAACTCCATAATTCGTGGGAGATCCTAAAGAGCGCGCCGCACACCGCGAAATATCCTGGCATTTTCCGTCCTCCTTCATTTCTACCGAAAAGCAAAGAGCAAAAGTAATAGCCGACCCACCACCTTACCTGGTACTAACTACCGCACAATTCGCAACACACCGTTAGAATATTTCGCGACGCGTCCGTCGCATAACGTCGCGTTGCGAGCCGCAACGTTGTAGGCGCGTAAGCGGAAAAATGTAAGTAACGAGTTGATGCAAACTAGGTTCATTGCCTCGTACAAGAGCTTTTAGCGCTCTAAAGCAATCTTGCATAATAATATTCCCGAGGAAGATAGAAAGTGTTTTTTTTAGATTTTTTAACATTATCAATTTTTTTTAAAGCTTTTAAATATTACCACATTTTTATATCGTCATCTAATCTTTAGGCACAGAACGTTTCTTTGGAAAATTTTAAATTTAGAGAATTGAATATTATTAATATCAAATATATCTTGGAACATCTTCGAACACTTTTATAACACTTTAACGTCTGTGTATACTTTCGAAATGCAAATGGTACTTTTAGAATGCCGCTCGTGCTCGAGTTGAGCCTGCACATGTTCCCCTGTGGTGTCAGTTGCTATGTAAATATACCATGTAACCGCCATATACCTGATGATACCGGGGTGCTCATTCCGACTTGCTTATTGACACATATGTTGTAATTAATCTTATATAACAACTCGTGTAATATGTTTTTTCGTGCGATGTTTTCTACTGAACCGTTGTTAAAGGAGAACTATTTTGAAATAGTTTTACATTTGAGAAGTTTAACTTTGTTGAACATTGCACTAGAAGTCACTTTTATGTAGACAAATAGAAAAATAATCTTCGCTTATTTTAATTTGATACATTTAAGGCATATGTGGCATAATTATAATAATATAAGGTTGCATTTAGACCAGTGAAAAATTTCGTTCTGAATACCGTTATAAAAAGAGAGAGAGAGTTAGATAGAGATCAGGCCAGTTAGTTTGACTTATAGACGTGAGATTCTATTTGCGATTATTCTTCTTCCGTTAACTCGGAAACAAAGAGATCGTAACAAACGTATAAATCACACGTTATATTTTATTTATATTATAATTCCTATAATGCAGTTGTTAATTAACAGAAGGGATGGATCTACCTTACCAGCAAGAGATATCGGAATATCACGCGAACGTTGCTCCCATCTCATCGATATCGCAACCGTTTTACCACACCTTAATATCGTTATCGTGTAGTGGCCGTTGATACTCAACTCTTTCGGTGATAAATTTTTTTCAGAGAAATTATTTTAGTAATAATTTTATTTTGCGTTAAGAAAAGGTAAGAAAGTTTTTAGTTTGAAATAAACATTTTATCGATTATCTATGTTCTAACAATGAGTTTTAAGATTTGCTTTACTCGTGATATACGATAAGACACGTGCAAAAACAATGTGTCATCGCTGGCCGCGCAATGTTGATTATTCGCACGAATGTACTCCGTGAATCGCACGTCGATCTCGATTTTGCAACGTTTGATTTTGCACGTTGCACATCTCTAAGCGATATGAGTGCATTTACTTCGAAAATGTATGATCTTTTCAAGAAATTTATTTAAGTGTTTATGATGTACACACTCTCAAAATATTTAACACTTGCAGAACAAAGGATTTCACAATTTGGAACAAGCTTACCTCGTGAAATATTTTTAATCTGTCTCATTTTTTTTCGAATAACCGGTACTCTTACAGTATCCAACACTTGCACGATATTTTATGTTTCAATAAGTTTTAAGCACACGCATGGATTACATAGATGCCGTGTAATTTTTGAAATTACTAAAGATATCCCTTCGATAATTAATATTGGTAGCGAGGATTTATTTAATCAACGTTCGATGTAAGACTGATTTTATACGTGAAGCGAGGTACTTATATGTTTGGAGTAATCTTGGTCTCCATCATTGTACAGTTAGGAATGCCAGTTAAAGTTGTTGCCAGCTATGTAAAACGCGAGTTAAATTAAAAAAACAGCCATGATTGGGTCGGTAACACTGAACAGTGTGACGACAAACCCAAAGACTCGAAGACATTTAAGCTTATTTAGTACTACAACTGCGTCTGCTTATTTAAACATTGAGAGTGCAACTCAAATTCAATTCTCTACGTTGTGTTTTCACCAAGTTTTAACTGCAAAATTTTCTAATTAAATTTACGGATTTTGATTACATTACATTAATTATAATAATGATAATAACATTAATTAAGATAAAAGCCAGTATAAAGTTCCTTCCTCGAGTTAATTTGGAATGAAAGATTAGTATGTGAATTTTCCTGGTAGAGCAATTTATCTTTCATATTGCGATTATAACTATACATGCCGCGTTGGATTAAAGTACGAATGGCTGATCAATTTAAGCATCCCTAGGCACGCATATTGCCGAGGGTTACGTGGCTGCGAGAAATAACGCGTGACCCCACCGGGCAGATTTGACCAGAACTCTCTCTCTCTCTCTTTCTCTCGTTCGATTCGCCCAGTCTGGGTACGCGCTTCTGGGTGGGGTATCTGAAAGATTGCCGGTGCTCTAAATAGTAGTGGTGGCCCTACGGTGTCTTCCACTTGATCACGAGTGCTTCTCCGGATCGAACTCTAGAGCGTCGTTAGAGTCCAAATAATCGGGCGTGAATGCCTCAATGATGACGCCCGTTATGATACAAATACGACTGCTCTCCCGACGAATACCGTTCGACGAAGCGCATTCGAACACTTTTCGCACGTCTTCCCGCATGAATTGACGCCGTGATAACGTTATCAAAAATGTACGAATAAGAACGTAGATAAGAAATCGCGATCTAAGACTAATTGAAATCCGCTCCGTTATCGTTCTTGTAATCAGGCGAGAAAATACAATAATATACAATAATATCCCGGCTCGGCGGAGAAATGAACGAGGGAACGTATGAACAAAAATCTACTTCCGTAAACTCACACCTCGTATATATGTATACCCCTGCCGGTCCGTGACCTGCCTTACTGGCTCCTCCGGCGTGTAGCCTATCCTCTACGGCGCGATATCGGTGTGAGGAGGTGCGTTCCTCGTCCTCTCTCACCCTTCATCCTGATTCTCTTCTCCCTCTCTTTTGGTCTATGTTTTACACTCCCTCCTTTCCATCGGGTCGCGCTCCTTCGTCTTCCGCAGGAGCGAGCGAGCAGGATCGCGATCGGGGAAGCCGATGGGTCGACGGCTGGAGGGAGAGCGGTGAGAACGGTTGTCGGTGCGGTGAGGAAGGCAGAGGGGAACAGGCCCGTTTCTTGGATCTCTCTCTCTCTCTCTTTTTCTTCTCTCTCTTTCTCTCTCGGGGGAGAGCCGGCCGCCGGGTGGGCGGCAGTTGTCCAGGCGTCGGCAGTCTGCGTTCCGAGGCGACGTGGCCTGCACGGCGGAGCGACACACCGCGTCCTCTCCAATTCTCAGTGCGCTCTCTTCTCTCTCTTTCTCTCTCTCTCTGCCTCCCTTCTCTATCCTTCCGTCTTTCAGCCTCTGTACCCTCTCTCCGAGTCTCTCTCTCTTTCTCTCCCACTTCAACGCGTGTCCCTGTCCGCTCCTCGTCGCTGCCGTCTCCGTCCTTGCGCCTGGCTCTATCTCTTTCTCCATCTATCCCGTTCGCTCCTTGTCGCTCCAGCACCTGGCTCGCGACGCGACTCTCCGCTCCGCTCCGGATACTCGGCGACTTCGTCAACGCGCCGCTGCCGCCGCCGCCGTCGTCGTCGTCGTCGGCGCTCGGTATATACATACTTATACACGTTCGTATGCGGCTCCGTGAGAAGGAGAGAGAAGAATCTGCAGTGCCACGTTTCGAAGCGCCCGGTCGTCGCCGTGTCGCGCGTGTTTCCTCCGCAACACGAGGAGTAGTGAACTGTGCGCGGGCGCCGAACGACGCGGAGAGCAGTGAGCGAGCAGCGCGGTTGGCTCGTTCGCGTTTTCCAAGCCCCGGTGTGTTGCCTCGTACGCGGGTGTCAGTGACATTATTCTAGTCTAGTAGGTAACAGCCTAGCGGCCCAGAGCCGACGGTAACGACGACGCAGAATCCTCGCGATGCCGTTCACCGGACGGCCCGGACGCGATATAAAACGCTAACGTTTCCTGAGCTTAGAGCGAATCGACCGTACGTTCACGTTATCAGCAGCGATAAACGCGATATGGGCGTTTTACGGTATCTCAAGCATGCCGTCATTGCGACGACTCCGTAACGGCGCGAGGATTCTGATCGTGATTGACACGTGTACGGAGAAAACCGCGAGTTTTTAACGATATATCAAGTATTGTAGGATATTTTATCCCCTAGACTAAGGTCGGCCAAACGTATGTCCAGCTGTCTACGTGATAATTGTCGAGTCGCGATGTCCATCGTCCATGTCCTTCTTTATTTATTATGTCAAAGTTAAATCATAACAAGCGCGGTGAGAGAATCGTCCTCGTGCGCCGAGAGAGAAAGCAAGGCTGAAACCGACGCGCACCGCGCGAATTATAATAGTTGTGCGAATCTAATCAAATCCGAGACTCTTTATTGCATATACTATTGATAAATTGATTGACACTACAGTATCGAGTTTTGTATTGGTTCGATTAAGTTCGAAGTCTGGCACTAATAATACGAAGGTACCAATCTCCATGGTTATTCGATAAGAATACAGTTGCGGTCAAATACGTTTTTTTCCGTGAAAAATAAAATAAAATAAACTATATTTATCAAGATACGTTATTATTTCAATTTTGATCGTTAATTTTGTTTGTCATTTGCGGGACTATATTCGACTGGCCATCGAACTACATTTAATCACAAAAATATCCCGAACGGCTTGGCAACATTGGCCAAGCGTCTGTTTGAGTCATACGCCTCGTAATCACGGCAGTTCCGACACTCCCTCCACCCTTCTGCTTTCTCATTCTCTCTCGATCGATAATATGTTCGATACCAATACCTGCTCTTTTCTCGTACGGCGACTTTTCCACTCGTTTATCATTATTGCTCGTGCGTGCTCGATGTACCTGGAAATGTTTCATTGACATCGGAATCGTGATGTAGACTTTTAAATTGCTACATGGTTTACACATCGTACATATGTATATGTCGTGACACATAGATTTTATCGCACGATAGATTTTAACTATGAAGGAAATGATGTGTTTAAAAACAATATTATTTTATCATTTTATCCTCGAACTATTTAAATATTTTATTTTCATGGAAACTTTGTTTACGCGCATAAGTTTAATTAATTAATTAATTCACCTATGTAACTAGACTTTCCTAAAATTTTCAAAAGAATCGATCGCAACGCCGTCAGAAATTTTAATACTACTTCAAAGGTGTATATAAGTAAACGTAAATTTTTTACTACTGAAGGATCAACAATGGCGTCACATCGGCGCCTACCGGTTAAGCGTTGCGTGTTTATCTGTCATTATCGATACGCCTGAGTCGGATAAATACAAGATGGCAGATATCGCGCGAGGTAAAAACACCACGGGTAATTTGCCTAGTATATTTAATAAGCGGCGCAAACACGCCGGTCTCCAAGATAACGTTAGAGAAATAGTCATCGTCGGAAATACTTAAAATTTCATCGCTAACGGGCTCGTTCTTCTCGTCGACAGTTCAGAAGACATGTCGTGCCGTTTGAACGGTTTTCCCGGACGTCGCGCGCCAAGAGAGACAGACACAGTCCCAGTTGTGGGATAAGAAGAAAGTCGTTTTTATCGAACGCGACGATTATGTAATAGACACCGAGAGCGAGGAGCAAGCGCGAGTCGACAAGCCGCATGACAAAACTGGTCGAGGCGGAGGACGTGCACGGGAGCACATATAAACGCGTTTACTCACGCGCCGGCTTCTCGTGCGCGACTTCTTAATTTGGTTGGATCGCGAAACTTTTACTCGAATTGGCGCTGCCTAGTGCAGTTAACCCGCCGTTAATTCGCTCGGCAAATTTACTCGACAAAGATCACAGAGTACATAAATAATCGTGATTCTTGAATCTAAATTATTCTCTACGGTACTCAACCGTGGAAATTATAATGAGTTTCGAGAGTACGTAATATCAACCGAAGACGTAAATAGCTTGTTTTGCACTGCTAAGATCAATACTTGATCGATCAATATATCTTTTATTTAAAATCAAAGACTGATTTTATTCGTGTCAACTTGTGAAGAGGGACTGTTTAAATTCCTTTGAAGCTATATGTATATAAAAACTGTTTCCTGCGCTATCATTATTATTCCTCTTTTGTAGTGGAATTACTCATCGACAAATCTCATTCTTCTTCATTAATGTCTCGAGAGGCTCGCTTTTCCTTTCTGTTATTCTATCTGCAGCAAGTTTAATGCTTTTTTAATGCACCGCGACGCTTTACGCCGAATTACCGTAAATGACGTCTCGCGTTCTCGCGAACGATTGTGCTCGATGAAATCATTCTCGCTTGTTCCCTCGGTTGCCCCTTGGCGAGCGATGGTGAACTCATCGTCTCCTGGTAAACGATACTCTAGCAAAAGGAGTAAGACAATATTGAAAAAGACTGCAACGACAAAATATCCTTTTATGGTCAACCGGCGAAGACGAATTCGCGGATTGTGTCGTCAGTAAACATCGTGAGAGGTGCGATGATTCGATTGTGGGCGAACACGTCTAGACAAATACAGGTGGGGCCCCATTCGATTTCGGGCTTAATACACGCGCTAACCGGTCCCTTCCTCTCGAGACTAGATTCCACTGACCTAAACGCCATTCTTGGTAGCGCCAAGCAGGGGCAGCAGGTAGAATTCACTTTTCACAATAACAGGAATTTTACTCGTATCGTTTGGCAGCGAAAACGATTCTATTCAGGGAATATCTCGGGATAATGAACAGTAAAACATGTGGAATTAGTAGTCTTCCTCTCGGTGCTGAAGAAAGGTGTAGAAAAGTGACGATCTCGATCGTGAAGAATCTCGCGAGTTTGCCCGCGGCTGTACTTCTTCGTCGCTAATTCTCACGGTTTGCCGGTCACCCTTTATTTGTACACTAGTTAGCTGGTACTTCGTGGCAAGAATAAACGTGATTCCATCCATGTTGCTGCTTGACGTCGGTGGCGATTGCATTGTGATCGAACGCGAGGCACGTCCGCGCGCGGATTACGCCTCCGCCGGCGCGCGGAAACTCGCAACCTGCTCTCGGTATAGCTCGTGACATCCGTGCGAACACTTTCGTATCGTTATCTCCTGCTTAACCCACGTACTCCGCGGCTCGCGCCGCCTTTTAAGGGCCGATCACAACCGAAGGTATCGCCTTTATTGTTCCGCACTCTTCTCGAGATCAATCCTTTATACAGATGGTTAGATCGAAGTGAAATGTAAATTTTAATTTGCGATTGAGTGGGACAAGAAATATTTTCTTATATACTTATGTAATTGTAATAACAATAGAATTTTTTTTTATTCACGCTTCGTCACGTTTAACTGCCGAAGTCGCGCTTCAGGAAGCGACTTGTTTGTTCTGTCAGCCTCCCGCCCACCTTTGTCTACCTTTGAAATCGATCCTCGGTTTCTCATTACCTTAATCGTTCTCGTCGCCCGGTCTCTCACCGTGCGACTGTGTAACTGATCGTCCGAGCCGACGCCCTATCAAGGGTACCACGGCCGAACGACCCATACGTCCTACGAAAATCCATACGTGTCGATCATAGGTAGGTACGCAGAAAATACACGGAATCGAAGGCGCGAATAAACGCGCGTGGGTAACTTTTTCGTAATCCGCGCGGGACGCGCGACTCGATTAGTCTCGGCGGGCCTCTCCGAGTCCCCTTCAAGGTTAATCGCGGAGGGAGTAACCTCGCTGGGCTCCGGGAGTAATGGGCCGAGATCGACTGCGGACCCGTTATGCGACTTGGCGCAAGAATGCCGCCGAGCCGGCCTCCGTGTAGCCCGCGTTATGCCGCTCGCGATACGAGCGCGCGCGCGCGCGTGCCTTCCTCTCCTTCGCTGATTCTTCTTCGCTCTCACGAGGGAACGTTTCTCCCCCTTGGATTTTTTTTCATGAATCTTCTGTCGAATGTAATTTTCTGCCATTTTCAACCTCTTTAACTGCGGAGCCATCGGTATCGCGAAATTTCTCGCTCGCAGAGGACACGCGAGGAGAGGATACCAACTCCTATAGCCGTTGCGAATATTCGTGTATGCGCATAAGCGAGTAATAGCCGCGCGCAGACGATTGCTAGGCGAGTGTGGTTTCGCTCCGTCATTTAACTTGTCGGTTAATACCCCGTGGTTACATGTCTGCGCGCGCTTCTCCCCGCGTCATGCGCGCGATGTTAGATATTAACGCATCGGGAGATATTAATGCGCGTCCCTTCGGACAGTTTCTCTCGCGCGTTATCTCTCCCGCACGTAGCGCCGGTCGTGAGTGTCCCTATTGATGGATCCCGGGTCCCGGGTCCCTCGATGCATCCGCGTTTTTGGCATACCTTTACGCCTCGCGACGTATGTATGACGTATGCTCCGCGAGAGCGGACTATGCTCATATAAGGCGCACGTGTACTCGAAGGATGCGGGAGAGTAAGTTTTCTCGGAACGCATGATTCAGCACCCGGCGACATTAAGAGCGAGACCGTCGTCGCTCGTACGGCCATTCGGCGTTTAATGAATTAACAAGGGCTCGTCCATCAGGCGTCCCGTCCCGATGCGGTACGGGATCAATTAAAGCTATAACGTTCACGGGTCAACGAGCGGCGAGAGATGCATTCTCCTCGGTTCGAGTTTAGCTTAAATTGAATTCAGAGCGGAAGAGGTACCGTTAGATTTTAAATCCGAAAACGAGCGGCGAATTCAGGCTGCGAATTCACGCATCGACGAAAAAACTCTAATTGCCTTCGCGTCGAGTACTGAAGTCGCGAGTTTTTCAGGAGCTAGTTTTTTTTATATCTTCTTTTTTCTCGCAATTATATTTATAACGGTGCCGACGAGAAGTATATCGACGGGGGGAGTCGGGGGGTCGGGTTCTCGCGTGTAATGACGACCGTCACACAGAGAATGACCTCACCCAACCGCATGTCGCGTGGCGGCCTCGTCACTCTGTTTTCTTTCCGTTTCTAATTTCGTGCGGGGCGAGAGTGACGACCGGCTTCTTCGGCGTGCATGCATGTGCGTACGATGCGCGGTGCATCCGATCGCGCGCGCGGCGCGACCGAACCCGATCGTGTATGCGCATCGCGCCTCGCGTTGTCGCAACAACACACTTTTCGTATTCCAAGCACGCGACTCCTATCGTCTTTAGGCATTTAGTCCTGGTTTTTCTTTCTCGCTAGATTCTTTTTAAATTTTATTTCGAGAGGGAGAGAGGGAGGGCGGGAGAGAGAAAGCGCGTGATATGTTTATGAAATGGTAGCGCAATAATCGCGTCTACTGACAGCTCTCCCCGCCGCCGCGCGCCGCGTCGGCGAATTGGTCCATGACGGACCTTCCTGACACACGCACCGACCACACGACGGGCACCCACGTACCCATTCTCCGTTTACCATATGCGGGGAGTTCGATCTCGCGGTTAGGCGCGCTTCCATCGTCGCCTTAAGGCCTCCGCCGGTGCCAGGCGTGTGCGTCGGCGCTCAGTCTCCACGCGCCTCGCGGATCGTCAGTTTGAAAAGGTCGCTCGATCTGTCCAATCCCGCCCGTCGTCCATCTGTCCGTCCGATTTCGCTTTTCGCTCGGTGTGTCACAGCCGGGATCTTCAACACCGGTACTGCTCGAGCCGTAGGTGCGTGTCGTAGGCATTACAGTGCTATGAATTGGAAAGAGAGAAACAATTATCCGCCGGTTTATGCCCAACAGTTTGAGTTTATTTTACCAAGTGAAGAAATTGAGTAAAAAGTCTGTTAAACGAGTATAAGTAGTGCAGTGGCCTGGTACAAAATTTATCCGTAAATTTTGACGTTATTAGCATTGTTCATAAATTCTGCGATTTAGTCTTTTATTTGTAAAAAGTATGTAATTAAAATTTGCTATCAAAGTTTACAAATTTTTGGGTTAAAATGGTGACTGATATGTTCGATTAGATAAATCAAGTTAATCATATTTAATCACATTTTATTGCCGTTGTTGCGGTTATCCCATCCTAGTCGTTAGCCTAATATATCGGACGATCGATTGTAAATTTGATGGGTACCGCGTGGGTTAATAATACCTGGTGGCCGGGCGTAACCGTGATCGAGTTTCTAAGTTCTTTACTTTTTGTTAAACGTGCATCAAGGCTGCTGATTTCTAATCTAACCCGAATATATCGATCGTTCTTTCATTTTTACTTCGTCACTCTTTGTTTCCACTGCTTTTCTACACTTTCCTCAATCTGTCGATTCGATGGCTAACATATCAGTTTGCATTACTTTGCGGCGATTGCATCGTCACATATCCAACCGCCTAGAAGAAACGTACAAATATATGAAAACACAGGTTATATTAACGGTAAAAACGAAAATAAGAAACGAAAACGCAAATAATAAACAGGAAATAAACAATCGCGAAGCGTTATTTATGTTTTAAATAATTCGAAACGTTTCGAGAGGCTTTCCGAAGGGTATGCCTTATTTCTGCGCAGCCGGCTCGAGAAAACGAGGATTTGACTGTCGGACTTGCTCGCGTACAGACGTGCGTCTGATTACTCTTGACTAATTGTAAAACTTACAATAAATTCGACGTGACCAGAGACAGAACTAAGACTAAATTCACTAAATCGCTCGCCTTTGCCAGACTTTTCCATAATTTCATTTTCACACATCCCTCACACACATACCAAAATTTCTTTCATATGCATAATAAATTAAACATGACTCAAGAGTGTAGCTAGTATGATTTTGGGATTAATTTTGCAAAAATGACACTTTTGGTCGTAAAATTGTCGAGGTTTTTCTCCGGCCGCGTGTTTTACTTTTAGAATGACTTATCAAACATTAACATTCGAATATCTTATTCGCGCATTGCGCATTATCGTTGTACAGGTTTTCCATCTTCGTGTTGTCACTGACGGGGGAGCACGACGGCGAGTCGGGCGTTTTTTTCGAGAATTCACAAAGTGCCATATCCTATAAGAGTTCGGGGGCGACATAAAACGACTCGCAATTTGCATACGCCGGCCGCGCGGCACATTGGAATCCGAAGGTGAGGGAATCCTTGGCCGATTCCTCGAACGACGGGAGGGTCCCGAGAAAACCGATCGCGTTCCAGCCGAAGCTGGTGCACGTCGTGGTAAACAACGACGGATAATCGGCGAATACCACGGGATACTCGCGCGCGTCGTGCATTCCGCCGCGCTGTCGAACGGCGCGGTGATAAAAACGGAGGCGGAGGAAACGCGAGAGACTGTTCAACGAACGATCGAACTTGAAAAGCCGAGGAGCTTCTCCGACTCGAGAGCGAACTTTGAGAGAGAAAATTTGCAAAAATGTGAGAAAAATATACCCGCACGTCACCGGGTACCAACGAGAACAAGCGTGTTCAAGCACACCTCGAGAGATAAGCGCGATTTCTAACGAACATAAACGTCGAATGGTGAATACGATTTAAACGCGGAATAAGCGAACTAATCGAGTCCTGCCGCCGGCTGTTGTCAGGGCGGCGGAGAACGGTGCCGGTGCCGGTGCCGGTTCCGCGTTCTCGTGGTCGTGAAGTGTGTCATGATAGTTCGCGCGTGAGCCGGGCATGAACGTTGAAACCTGCACCCTCTACTTCGCTGGGACGGCCCGGGGCCCGGAGAAGGACAGGATGTCGACCCAGGCTTACTACAAGGAGCGGCTCGGCTTCGACCCGGCGGATACCGTCGCCGAGCATCAGCGCGAGCAACGCTCCCAGCACGGTTACGAGGAGTCGCTCTCCAAATTCAAAGGTCAGAATGCGAACGGATTCCCGGAAGATGGTCCGGGATGCAATGGCGAAGTCGGGGAACACCGTGCCGGCAACACCCAGGCTTTCTGGGGCTGCTGGGCGATGTTCATTGAGGCGCACGGTAGGTGGAGAGAGACGCAGAGAGTTGGCATGCGGATGCTGGAAGATTTTTCGTGAAAGCTCACTTGTTTTTATTCTTCCTTTCTTTTTGTCTTTTTTGTGTTTTTTTTTTGTGCCTCGAAATTTTTATTTTTCCTTACATACCTTTTTAAATAAATAAGCAGTTTGCTATTTATCCGACTACCGATTTTGTATAAATTTGGAACGAGAGACGTTTTCCTTGTGTGAAATTAACGTCTTTGGGATTAAATCGTTGAAACTTTTATTCCAAGCACGCGACGACCTTCGCAACATGCTAATTTCGACATTCTTGCCCGGTTTAAGAGAGGATACTTCAAAAACAGCTATATAATTATGGAACGGTTCCTATATAAACGACTATAATTCAAAGTTGGCTATTGAAGTGAATATTCATGACGATACCTCTGTCGGCATAAAATGTAAAATATCAATTTACGATATAATAAAACAAACATATAAATACAATATCCTTCCCAAGTTGATATTAACTGTAAAATTAATATTATTTATATTTGTTTTATAATAATTACAGTATAACCGCGTTTATACATAAAATTTGCATAAATATTTCCAACCGTACGTCCAAGTATGCGATGCGTTTGCTTGCAGTTTGCAGATTGCAAATTTACTCACACACGACGTGATGTTGGTTTTTACTAACTTGGCGATTAAATTTGCTCCATCGATCGCTCGTAACACGCGCGACATACGCGTCTGAAAGGTTTGAGTTACGCTCGCGACGTTTGTTTGATAAATGTTTGAGCTATGAGTGTCGCTTTCCTCGCCTCACCTTTTTAGCAGCGTGTATAGTCGAGTCGAGTGTAGTCTACGCGCGGGAATATCCAAACTCTATATCGTCTGTATACATAACATAAGTAGGCAGATAAGTAACGAGAGAGTAGTGGTTCTCTTTCATCGTTTGTCCGCTCAGACTATTGCCGCTCAACTTCCGTCCACCCTCGAGAGAGAGAGAATCCGGAGAAAAATTTCAGAATTTGCAAAGTCACGCGGATCCGGTGTTGCACGCGCGCGCGAGACTGTCCGCGGCCCACCATTTTACAATTGCGCCAAGTAGACAAACAATAAACAATGGCCCGTCGCTTTTCATAATCTCTGCCCACTCGGATCGCGCATTGCGACTCGTATACGCCCAGTTATAGCTGCTTTTCACTTAGCGCAAAAGTAAACGGCCGGAAGGCTCGTACGAATGACGTCAGCGTCGTGTCGTTCGCCGCGCGCCGCGGGATTGATCGCTAATTTAATCGTAATTACCGGCATCGCGTCCGGCGGAGAGTAGGTAATCCAACCCGTGACGCGGCGGCCGTTACGTCGTCGTTATCGACGTTGTTGCTTTCGTATCGTATCCTTCGCGCCTTCGTTTCCTCGGGTTCTTTTGAACGGAGCCGATGGAGCGAAGGACGCGCATTATGAAATCGAGAGTCTCTCTCGTCCACGCATTACGATCTCCTTTTGCACCGAGCTCACCGGGGAACTTGAGAGCGCGGTGATTAATAATGGAATCGTAAAACATGCTCGCGTCATTGTTCACGAATAAAGTATATGAGATATCTTAGCCGAAGATGTCAATCAGCCGTGAGGTGATTCTCTTTCCTAGCTTCTATAGAGGTGTCTTCGAACGTTTAATTGCGTGCATTGAAAATGGAGTAACGTACATCAACTGGCAGAAATATGACTAAAACTTTAATAAATTGATAGAAAGAAACTAATTCTTGCTCGCAATTAATTTATATACGGGATTTTAAATTCTATTTAAAATTGAAATGCCTTCTTATATTGAAAAATATAAATCTTATTACAATTTTCATTAAAAACATTGTAGTTAGAATCATATATCAACGTCAGGATATAATTGTACGCGATAAAACAGTAAAATTTGTAATTCAAATATTCTGACGATTCACCGTTCTTGGATTCGTCGATAATAATTTGATAAGTGTTATCTGGCACCATCCTAAATGCCGAGAGGGTATCGCTTAAATTACTGTCGAGGATTTCCGAAAAGAATAAATATACCGATGAATACATTCATTGACGTTTATCTTTAGCCCCTGTAACGTCAGTCACTGTTCTCAGAGCTTCCACATTCCAGCATTCGTATTCGTTAACAAGGACTTACTGAAGAAAGCGTGCGTTATGCGCATTTCTTCGGGACTAGTTCATGCCTCTCTTCTTCTGCCGATGCACTTATATCTTTGTACTGAAACGTTTAAAAGCCATAAAATATATTAATATATTTATTTTTGTTGCGAACAATTGATAGTTATTTTTGAAAAAATAAGTCTTATTATAATTTGTAATTATGTAATTAAAATATAAATATAATTGAATTATTAATTATATAGCAATCAATCTATTGTAAGATTTAAAAAACGCATTCATCATTTATTTTTTGGAATAATTTTAATTGAATAGCTAACTTGTCACTCCGTGTCGTAATTTTTCGTCAATCATGATTAAATAATTTTTAAGATTTGATTGTGAAATTGATTGGCATAGATTGTCGAAGACGAGCTATTAAGGCCATGCCAATTAACGACTGACAATTCACGCGAAGCTATCTCCGTAGTTTATGGCATTGGAAAATTGGATTCTCCGGAATTACGTTAGCTCGTGATCGGTAATAGGTCGCTGTGGCATGATTGTTAGAGAGCGAAAGCCACCCATCACAAGTTTCAGACTGACTCTTCTCTGACATCCAAGGTGTCGGTTGCGAACGTTGGGGAATTGACACCTTGCGTTTCGTATGCGATCTGTGGTTCCGTTGTTAATTTGACCATCAGTCACGATCAAGGAATCAAGGAATTTTTTGTCGAGATTTTATTATACCAAGGAATGCTGCTGAAAAGATCCTTAATTATATTTATTTTTACCAACATGACTGATTTAATTGATTGATTACGCTGAAACTTGTTCCACGAGACGTAACGGATTAGATCATCTCTACTCTCAATCAATCCTGTCTTCAACTATGTCAATTAAGCTTACAATATGAAGAAGATTATCCAAGTGTAGTGTATATTGAAAATATAAATTAATTGATTACTGTAGTAAATAATATAGTAAATACATATTAATAATAGTAGTAGATACATATAAATAGAAATTGAGAATTTCTTTTTTTTTTATTTTAAGAGAGATATTCCGTGTTTTTCTTGATTAATACATATAATTGTTTTGTACATTATCTTTTCGAAAAAGATAAAAGTATTATAGGGCCTGCGTGATAATTGACGAGTAAACGGAGTAAAACAGGGTGTCCTATTAAGGAAGCTCTTTTATCTAAGTTTTTAATTAAAGAAAGCTCGACTTTGAATATTTGACGACAAGAAAATTTGTCATCAAAAACCAAGTCGCGAAGTGCGGAATTCTTTGCGTATTACTCGTTAATTACCGCCTAAGCCACCGTTATTCGAATGCAGCTTTGAATTGTTGGCAAGGTGTTAAAACTGGGCCAAAGTTGGGCCCAACAACTAGGTGAGATAATCTACGAAGAACAAATGCTCGGTTCGCAGAGTAGAATGGAATGTCCGATTTAGCGTAAACCGCAAAGTTCGTTAAGCCACGCGCATGTGCGTGAGTATAAGACATTAATGAACTTTCCGCACATTTATACTAAACAAAGTTTCCGACACATACTTGTCACGCGAGATCTCTGTACTGTTCTGAAAAATTCTTCGAAATTAGGACCATCGTGCAATGGACTTTACGGTGCAATGGTATATTATAATAATGCAAGCCATCAGATTTTATTGTAATACAGATTTGTATATATATTTTATTTAACATATTTTGCTAAATGTATATCTTACAGGTGGGCAATATCACATCACGTTCTCTTTATACACATTAGCATTTTCGCGACGCGTATCACACAGGAGTTGTTGAACGCGTCATGCGCGTTCATTAAAATATTTGACCGAGCGATTCTCTCACGAGAGCGACAGGCGCACTCGGAAAATGTGATCGTTCACAGGGCGGGCCACTCGAGATATTTCTAAATCTAAAGAAGTGTTCCCGGGTATATCTCTTTCTTTACCTTTTATTTTGTATTATCGTCTGGCGTTAGGCTGACACTTGCCACCGCGCCAGCTTGCCGACCTTTTAAACATACCGGTCGATGATACCGCCGCTCGAGTGGCTTAACTTTTCACGGAGTACGATGATGGAGTGTCAAGTATGCGTTATAAATCATAGCTAGTAAATTACGAGTGTCGATGAATTTCTACGCTAATTCTCCGTGATTACGATCGCTGATAAATGATTTATGCATTTAAGTCTAATTAATCTCACGTGATATGCGCTACTTTTTACGCCCTCCAATTTGACACGACGTAATGGCGAGCTCTTGAAATCAGTGCTCCAGTTATGCATATATAAGATCTCTATTATTATAGTTAACAGTGTTAGCTCGTACGCGTTTCGACATCTCGAGCTTAGTCGCAAAATACGAATCGTCCCGTGACGTCAGAGATGTTATTCAAAATTACTTATTCATGCTTCAATAACCGCGATTATGTTACAAAAATACATCATTAATTCATGAGAAACCCCGGGACTTGACGTTGACGTCCTTGCGGTCCCGGTCGTTGCGTCACGTCGGGTGACAAAACGGAAGGTCTCGAAGGATTGAGGATGCGTGTTCGACAACATTTGATTGAAACGAAATATTTAGCAGATCCAAATCTGATCTTATATTTCTTCGATCTTATATGATCTTCGTAATTCTATTTACGGCTCGATATAAGAGAGACAATTCCATCTTCAGTTCTACCTCGTATTACGGATTGCGTAAAGTTGGGCTTGGATTTTATTCACGCGGTCCATTGTCCGGATTTTTGTGCCTCGCATGCCAACCGATCGAGCAGCTTGCCAAGCCGGCCGACCTTCCCTCCACTCGCTCGCTCGCTCGCTCGCGCCTACCTATCTACCTGTCTACCTGCTTGACCTCATCCAACTTGACCTGATCCGGTTGCCTGCGACTTTGGTTTCGTTATACTGACCTCGACCATCCTTAAAGACCCATTTCCAGGCGGCGCGTTGCGTCATGACGCTCTCGCTGTCACGCTAGGAGTCGTATGCATAAACGTTACATCGCCGCGATACGGCAATGTAACCGCTATGCCTATATCAGTGCGACGAATTGCGAAATTCAATTGTCACGGTAATCTATATCGTTGCCGTGTCGATGACAATAGACGCGGCGACATGTACCGTACCGCCTATATGTATAGTATACATGCCTTGTCTATAGTAAACGCGCTATGTTTGTGCAGCGTGACATCGAGCGAGGCTGCAGCTCTTTGCATAAGTGTAGTGGCAATTATGATAATGGAATATGACACGAATTGTTGACAATTACGCTAATATTAACGAGGGATGTTTTATATTTACATTCGCTACTACGAATACAGGTGCATAATGCATTACGTGTAGCTCCTCATAACGCAGTAGTCGCCGAAAGAAATTCCACGTTTCTAATATTCCTGCTCTTTTTGTGTGTTCGCAGACGAACGAGACGCTATACAGAAGAAGACCTTCACGAAGTGGGTGAACAAGCATTTGAAAAAGGTGAGACTGCTTCTCGGATTCTCTCGCGTTAGTTTTATTGTCCCGCGGCGTTTTTCTTCATTCACGCGCGAATCTCGTTACTCACGCCATCGTCTTAATTAGCCCGGCCGGCACCGATACATGCGAAGTATATTCCTCTATTGGCGAAATGCGAATAAGCGGAGGAATCTAGGATGAATACAGGAGACATTTCAAGACGATTATGATTTTCGTATAAAAAATTGCAATATTTAGTAATTTGTAGCAAGTATTTGGAAACGAGAAAGTCGACGTACCTTTTCTCAGTAGAGGGTGTTCCAGATCAATATTTCCTTTCAGAATCCGTATAATTAAGGGAGAATAAAGAGCGTTCCGGCTATGTACGTATAGCGACTCAGATTAGCAGACACCCCAGACCAGTTACGGATTTGGGTGTTATTTAGGTGTGGCCTTTTACCTTGGTCTTATCGTTATAACTTCCACGTTCCATTCTTTCGGTAAACAAGTCTCAAATTTGCGCGTGATGACGCATAATGGTGTGTTTTACCTATTCGCCAGTTCTTCGTTTCTATGCCCGTGTAACTCCGTAAATTGCTCACGGAGGCGGATTGTCATTTCACGCACAAAGCAGTAAATTGTCCTGTGCCGAAGGATTTACGATTCGCGTAAATCGCTATCTGTAGAAGAAGGTACGGCGTGAGAGAAAATTTATTTCTATTCGGATTATTTTTACTCAATCGGGGAAGACAAATTTATACTCGTCGTCGAGTACTCTGCGAAGCACATAAATCTGCGAAATTGCGCGAAAGACAGCAAGCGCGTAACGCTAGCGAGTATACGCTAGCTGTTGATTCAAAACGATCGTCGACGAACAATGGCCAGGGGGCATCGCGAAAGCGTTAAATCGCGCTGGAAGTAGGAAACACGTTAGTAGCGCGGCAATCGAGGTTTGCGTCGCAAATAATATGCAATAGAGGACGACGCACGGCGCGAGTTCCGTGGAACGGCCTCACGTGGGGCCCGACGCGCGACGTCCCGTTTCGTCCCCCTCCGAACTTTCGAAAGGATCGAAGCCCAGGCTCGTCGTCGTCGCGCCTTCTCGCGCGCTCTTCCCCGCTTTTAACGCCGTAACAAGTAGGCGGTTCTCGTGTGTGCGCGCGAATCGCCGCGTAAAAATAAGCAAACTCTCGTTGCGCAATTACGGTCCCGATATCGCGCGGCCCTCGTGTTGCGTATGTGGCACGCACGTGGGTCGAAAGTACCTTGTCGCTCGCGCGAGGAACGTATACGACTATAGAAGGCAGCGGGGCCCCCGGAGCCGTGACATGTGGGCGACGCGATCGGAGAAAAATCGTGAGCGACGAATCGATGACACGACCCAGGACCGTTTGCGGTTCCCAAAACGATCGGCCGAAATCTCACCGGCGTGTTCCGCTGCGCCATGTACCGCGCGGAAGAAAAATGTGACGCAAACACGTGGGTCTGTTTTCCTGCCTGTCGTTCTCGCGAAGCAAAGATATCCGCGAGTCGCGTTGTCAGCCGATAAAGATTATCGTTAAGTGGCGAAAGCCAGATACCAATCGCGGATGACAAAAATATCGATGAACTTTGATTCTCGGCACGCTACCGCGGACGCTGCGTTGTAACTATGTCCGGGATAAGAACGCGGTCAAACGTTTCTCGATAAGGGACCGTCCGTCCGTCCGTCCGTCGCGCCGCGTTGCACGTCTTCGCGAGCGTGAGTAACCGCGAGCTATGCCATACGGCTGGAAGAAATTCTCCGCCATAAGGGACTGCATTTGACAGGCATTGCAGTCGGGATTTTGCGGGGAATATTTGCATACCTCGCGAACAATGCTGAGAAACGTTAACCCGTGAACATTTCGCGCTTTCGGCGATGCGCCGAGGTAGGATCATTTTCCCACGAGGTGATAAAATATGTATGAAGTGTCTTATTATCGCGTAAATTCCGTTCCGTGTCAGCCGTACTTATGAATCATTGTTTAAATGCAAGGTTCTTGCTAAATGTTTTCTAGATCGATCGTTGCAGATAAAATCGATATAAAAGACACCGTTATATAAAGAATTACATTGATCGCCACGTTGCAAGTTTACTGATAAGATTCAATAATATAGCTTAACGGTAAACATTTTGTTGACTGAATTCTTGAAATAATTAGTAAGCGGATTATTTTTAATTGTTCATTTATATAAGCGGGATTATATTAATCAGATTACGCAAAATGCTGTCGTAATTCTTGTTATTTCTTTTGGGATTTTTTATCATACGAACGGTAGGAAGTAAGATAATCACATTTTTGACACCGACTTATCAAGCCTTCCGAATTTTTAGATCACCGAGATTCAATGTTGCAATTAAAATGATACTGCTTAATTATATCGAGAAAGAGATGTGTTCGCACATATTTTCGCCATCCGGACGAAACAGTTTGTGCAGCTACGTATATGCATAAATATTCAATTAACTCGTCAATTACACTTAAGTGAGAGAAAATCATGACACGGAGAAACCGTGCCCGCTGCTTTCGTTCGGCGGTATGCACCGCGCGTATGTCAGTCAGGACTTAATACAGACAATGATTCATCCGTCACGGTGGAGCCGCACCGAGTCGACTCGAGTTGAAGTTGAGTCCAGTCGAGCCACGTCGAGCCGCGACTGCCGCGAGGCAGACCGGGTCGCCGGCTCCGGGAATGGTTCGAATCACGGCCGTATACGGGTGGAGTTGTCCCGTCGACGTATAATTATCGTAAGCTGGCATCGTTCTGTCGTGCCGTTTCCTGCCCACCGTTTCTCATTCCTCGCCTCATTTTCGCTGCGGCGCTTCTTTCGTCGGTCGAAGATAAAACGGGATAATCTCTGCGTAAAGTTTGCAGCCCATTTTCAGAATTCCGATATTTGTCCCAAAGGTTTCGGAATATTTGATGAGTTTTGAAGACAAAGAGTTTCGGCGGTTAGATGTAACAAGTAGGCATTTGTTAAAGACTGCTTTAGGTTTTTTGTTACATTAAATTGGTCGCAACTTTCTGACAATAGGCAGAATCGATTTGAATTCTATTATTTTTCGATGGAACGCTTGAGGCATTATCTCCAAAACTCTTCAAAAAGCATCAGGTTTTTAGAAGAAAAATTGTCAGCCACGAAGACTTGAAAAAATTGTTTTTACCTCAGAAACGAAAAAAATCGCCTAAATTTTTTCATTTCTGGTTTATTGGTTTGAATATTAACAATTCGTGAAAAGTTATTCGGAATTTCAAAGGAGACTTTCGCGAAAAATTGTTCGCTTGTGTAAAAATATAAAAAAAAAATAATATCTTAGATCTATAAAGCGTTTGTTGCGTTTTCTGTCAACAAATTTGGAAATGATCTTTTCTCAGCTGAAATTGACAATCAAGGGAGATTGTCTCAATGAAGAAAAAAGCAAACGTCTTGTATTCTCATTGAAACGTGTCGCGATCTCGTTGAATGTAAGTATTATTGAAGTATAATACTTGCGACATGAAGCGCGGCTCCGTGTGAATGGCGTTTTAATGATCGCGGCCTTCCACGTTGGCTCGTGTATCACGTGCACCTTTGTAACTCGACATAACGTTCTATTGTTGATACGTGCGATCGGGTGCGGGCGGCCTCTCTCAGTGCAACGAATACGACAGGGTCAAGGTATCGCAAACTTACGCGTTCGCCAATTGTTTTACTCCGCTTTAGCTCCGCCTTTGCGACACGCAAGTGCAGCTGAAACATTTTTGCACAGCAATACCTTCATCAATATTTATGTACTTTCGCTAAGTGTTCAAGCTATTGGCGCCCCGATGTATTTAGATTGACTGAAAAAATCTATAGTTGAAGAAACATTTTAGTGGTTTCGAGAGATCCTGCGGAGTTTGGGAAGCCCGGATTCATTGGCATCTCGAAACCTCGAAATGGCCAATTTCGCGACATAGGGGGTACCATGAAAATAACGACGATATTTACACGTTGCGCGATTACCGGTTACCAGTATCGACCCACGGTTGGTCGGTTTCGCGCGCCCACGTTTGGTCTTGCGAGCCTGACCTTATTCGGAAACCCTCTTCGAGAGTGCCGTTCCCGATTTACCACCTCCCGCCCGGTGGTAGAGGTGGGGCTGTAGGGCAGGTGAAGCAGCGTTTAACTTCTTTGGGGCGCCGCCGCGCCGCGACGTCCGGAGCACGGAACGAGCCTAAAGAGAGGGTGCGTCGAAAAGGGGGAGAAAGGAGCTCTTTACAGCTGTTTTTAGATTTCGTTCGCCACGATTGTGTTATGCTTTTGATTCACGGTACAAATCCGCGGCGCTTATGTAACGCAATACGTCGGTACCGCTGGCCTTTTTGTATTTTTTACTGCCCATTGTATTACGTTTCAATAATAGAATCTTTAAATTGAAAATTTCTGAACGTTAAAATTTGTTATTACTCATAAAATCAAGTAATTCTATGCTTTGGTTAATGAATAAGTGTAAAAAAGGCAGAATCTTACAAGCGTCATAATACTTATTCAATTATCTAACTGTTCTAGTCTATAATTATTTTTAAATTGAATAGTAAATGAGCGCTTACATCTTTGTGGATTTGTCGATTTGTACATTTTACTTTTTTTCCGAAAAATTATATTCTGAGGGCTACTTTCTCTCGAGGAACAAAATCTTTAACTGTTTTTCAGTTATTTTCTACTGTATTCTGGTCAAAACGCAGCAAGTTGTGCGAATCGTTCTAGATAGCAATTTTGTTGCGCTGCAGGACTTTGTACTGTGTTCGCGGAATCACGTATACCGGAAGTGGACGATCTGCGCAAACCGAGGCCAGAGTGGTGAACGTAGTCCAACAATCTGCAATAACGAAGCCGATAAAACTTTTCGCAAAATCTATCATTTGAAGAAATATTAATTCAAATGAATGTACGATCCATATTCCTATCGTAACAATAATTATGATAATCACACGTTACCATCAATGATAAGACCAAGAGTGAATCGCTGTACCCAACGCACCGTGTCCTCCCACGCGATTGAATTAATTATACGTAAATCATTACTGCAATTACATCGATTTTTTGCTTTTTTGTGTTTTTCGCAGCACTGGAAATACGTCAAGGTATGTATTATTACTCCTTTTAGGATATTGGAGAATAAAGATGCATCTATCAGTGCATCGCGACATTGACTTAAAACTCTGAATTTTTATGAAACATTAGTGCTGGTCTACAATCTTGCTAAAGGGTATTTAAGCTCTAAGCCGTAAGAAATTGACCAATCACAATCGAGTATTCTCACATTCCATTGTGATTGTTCAATTTCTCACAGCTTAGAGCTTAAATATCCTTTAAAGCAAGGTTGTAGACCAGCACTTACGTTCAGTTAGAATAAACGTTATGCGAATGACATTAATTGTTCTGGTTATAAACGACGAATTTGAAATAATGAGGATTGTTACCGCAACAATAATAGCGGCGATGTGTCAAGTCCTCATGTGCGGTTGTTACCCGCAACGACTCGCGCATTTTTCCTAAAGGCTTTTCGTAACGCACATATAAAGATATAAATTACGAACGCAGTTCGCAACGGCTAGGATAATTACTTTCATTACCGTTGTAAAAACATTCATACCGTTACGTGTCCCATCTGTTATTCTTATTCTCCCCGTGCCTCTAATGCTTCTATGACAAAGTGGCGTTCATGCCGAAACGGCACGTCAGGAATTACAGAGTCGCGTCACGCGACAGAACAAGACGTACCGGCAGTAATGTTCTCTCGCCTTGCCCTTTACCGCATATCCGACCCTTCACTCGTGTGACTTCAGAAATGCGAGGGATTTCGACTGTCTTGCCGCATGAAGTGACTAATCACACTCAATGTGACGAGACGCTCGCAATCAATCATGCGAGGCAATTGAGCATTAATTACGAAGCAACGGGAGCCAATTTAAGCATTAGAAGATATTTTAAGTGCATAAAGATATTATAGCGAGACTATAATAGTTCTTTTAATATATTTTACATTATCTTATTCTTTTTTTAAATTACTATATAAATCAAATGTAAATCTTTTATTATATATTGCGGATTTATTACACGAGGCGTAATTTCTGATAGGCCTGGCAAAGTTCGGGAACGCATTTTACTGGTTAAGATGAAAGAAGTTTGTGCGGAAATACTTCCAGTTGTAGAACCTTAAAACTGTCGAAGTTGGTTGTTTATTATTTCTAAGTAAACGGAGTTTGCCAACAGTTGGCGAACGGTTGCCCGTCATGGTTTGTTATTACGCGGCTTAATAGAAAGAGTATATGGATTGCAACGTAATTTTTACAGATTATTATTAACAAATTAATTTAACACAGGTAGGAAACGTTTGCGAACTACGTTCGGAAGAATTTGTTTCAATTCAGTTAATAAAACGTGAAAAGAAATACGAATAGTTGATATTATATATGGTACTTAATAATTATATAATAATTAAGTATTTATGTAAGTGATTTCGTTAAGTTTCTACGACGTGTTAAAATTAAAAAATATATATACTGGAGTATATTGGAGCATACTGACTTTCTTCTTTGGGATTTTAAAGCCACCGCTTGATTGCCATTTTTATAACGTATTTTTATGGTGCCACGCATTGCGACGTTTACGGTCGAATCATGTCAATGTTTGTTTTTACGACACGTATGATATAATCGTTGACTTTTTCGATAAACGGGTGTACCGCTATTAATCCCATTCACACGCGATAGAAAGGAACGGGTGTGTCGCAATGTGTCGTAAAATGGAACGCATCGAAATCATCTTTTAAGACGCGTAGACGCGACTTGTTGCAATTAGTCACGGTTACGAAAGGCGGATGGGAGGCGGATCACAAGCTGTTCTGTCAATCGCTTGACATTTACTCACCTGGCTGTGCAGGACACGCGACGCACGCAAGAGTGCATGCGTGTGCGACGCACGCGAGTGCACACGCTCGCGCGTAGGGGCGGATAATTCCTATTTTATAAATAAGACATACACAAGTCCGTGTAGAAATTCTAATAAAATTCGATTATGTTGACTGTGAAAATATTTCAAGAGTTTAGAGTAACTTAAACTTCACGAGGATATTTTTAATCAGAAATATATTTGACACGGAAATAACGAATTTAAAAAAGGCGGCACGCGTTCTTTTTAATATCGTACTTTTTACAACTGTTATCTTTGTCAACCCCGAAAAAAATCATTATCCGCCCGTACCCGCGCGAGCTCTTCTTACTAATCCACGGTGACGGTTCTCATCGCTATCTTTTTCAGACTTACACGTGCCTACACGTGTGCGTCCTTGTGAACAACCAACCATGCTGTTCCCCCACCGTAAGTTCATAGCTCTCATTCGTTATCGGCCGCGAAAACACGCATGATTTATCGTTTTGTTGACACTGTAGATCCCTCAGCTGCCACAATGTTACGAATTTAAGCAATTATGTAAAACCAGCGAAGAATGCGGTAAATCGCGCCCATTCGACCGGTCCCTCGAGGAGATCTCCCCTTGTAACGAGTGCTCTTCCATGTTATTAACGCGTCATTGTCTGACTAACACCTGCACAAGATGATGACGTATTCGCAATGCATGCTCGAGTTGACCATTGGTCGACCGATATGGTAACGAATGCGCCGAGCTTAATGTGTGTTTTTAAAACCGGTCTGTAAATTAGCATGCGTTTACTCGCCTCGCGTAATCGGATTCGGATGTCTGCGGTCGGGGAAACAACGATTTCAGACATCTCGATGATTTTACATCGTTCCCGTTTAATTACCGCCGCCCTTACTTTCTTGCTCCATATACGAATCGGATCGTGTATATCGCTTATTTGCTGCCACAATGACATAACGCAGAAAATAAAAATTTTTCAAAAAAAAAAAAAAAAAATAAGTTTGAATGTTTTGAATCATTAAAATTTTTAATATTAGATATTAGAAGAGGATATTTTTAAAAGCGATTTTGATGCAATAACTGATTGTAGAGGAACATAAATATCTAGCTATATATTAGCTCTTTATTCGTTGTATTGAATTTTCACCCTTCTTTTGCAAACAGTTCGAAAATGACGATTTTTGAGTTATGTCATTGTTGCAGCAAATGAGCGATGTGCATCAGTATCGTAGAAAGAAATATTCGAGTACAATCCGCGAGTGTCTAACATTTTTATTACGTCATGCGCAAACAGCAGCTGTAATTCTGCCGACGATACCTGTACACATTTGACTCATATGCTACTTTATCCTACGCTTTCGCTGTTTACATTGTGCGTGTGTAACTCTCGACATTCCTGCAGTTTTTTTTTCCATTTTCTATTCACGGTAATCGCTTGAGTACGTCGCCGATGGACTATACCCTTACGCATTCTTATTTTTCTACTTGGTTCTCCGTTTTTTTCTCTCTCTCTACGTCAGTCGTTTTGATGTATTTTTTTTTGCGCCGCCAGATGTGTACTCCGATGTGAAAAGCGGCAATTAACTTGCCCCTTTTGGAATTTGTTGCAGGCGAGCAGACATGTCGGGGACCTGTTCGAGGATCTACGCGACGGCCACAATCTCATCTCCTTGCTGGAAGTGCTCTCCGGCGAGGGCCTTGTGAGTACTTGCTTCTCTCGCGATGCTCTCGCAAAGCGATCTTTCTAAATTTACTTTTTACTATTATCTGAGAAAAGAAGATATTTAAATATGTCCGATTGAAGTCATGTATTTTCTCCTTAAAAGGTTAAATAGAGGTTTAATTTACCGTCGAGTTTTATCGCGGATCTGTTTTTTGCGTGGGTGCTTCGTAAATTCGAACTAGTTACTTCGTCGGGAACAAAGTCGATGGAACAAACATCGAGTCATTTAGTTCTAGGGCCTTTGGGTCTCTATACGACAATTGGATCAAGCTGCGATAATTGTCCCCGATCGAACGTAATTAACGATAAACCGTTCGCGTTTTCCAGCCGCGGGAGAAGGGCCGAATGCGCTTTCACATGCTGCAGAACGTGCAGATGGCCCTCGATTTTTTACGGTACAAGAAGATCAAGCTGGTCAACATCCGGGCGGAGGATATCGTGGACGGTAACCCGAAGCTCACCCTCGGCCTGATATGGACCATTATCTTGCACTTCCAGGTAAGTGGCGCAGCCATTTTGCGAGACGTGATGATAAGCGCGATCCTCCCGAGTTATAACGATCGCAATAACGATGAACCTTATAAATAAGCGTGGTTCGCCTTTCGAATCGACCAGGCGTCACGAAGTAACAACGCACGACACCCCACACGCGTTTATGTCGAATTTGCCAGTATAGCGTGCGAGTGTATAGCACTGCGGGACAACGGTGTCGTAAATTTATGCGCGCTCGGCTCGCAAGCATAACATGCTTGCGTTTTATGTCAGTTTGGTATTCAGGGAGTCCCGGAAGTCGTGTACTCCTTTTTGACCGCGGACCTTTCGGAGTCGACTTTTCCATAACGAGGAGTCACAGAACCATCATTGTCATGCTCGTCACATTCTTTCAGTTTCACGTATTATGTGTTTCGAGAAATTTTGTTGAAATCTACATGAAATTAGATAGGGGGGCAAGTTTTACATTTTTTTTTAAGTTCAAAGTTCAACTTTTGCTAAGACGATAATTGGTTTTCGACGTTTTCTGAATATTTTAAAAACAATTCCCGAGTTATTACTGTCTTGTTGAAATAATCGCCAGTTTCTTCCCAGCTTATTTTCTGGCATTTAGTATTTATAGCACGGTTTGTATAATGCAAATGAAGCGGCTGCAATGTCAGCACGATGGAAACACCGCCCATCACAATTTGCTGTAATGTGTCCATCGGATTATGCTATGCGCCAGTCAGCCATGAAGCTCGATAGAAAGTGAAATACACGCAGAACGTTCGAGAAATACATTTTCTCATAATTTCATCGAAGCGTCGAAAAATTCGGACCGTTTTTAAACAGTCTGGAATTGAATAACTTCAAATGTATCTACATTAGATGCATATCAGATTTTTGGTGAAGAGAAGTAAGAATTTCTTTCAAATGTTGAGTGATTTACTTTTTCTTTGAAATGATTTGATACATTATTCTCGCCCGTTGTGATTAACACTTACACGGCAATGGTCGGCGAATATTAGTTAGTCTGTTAAAATCGGCTGCACCGATACGCGATACGCTGTCGCGACATGGCTGGCGTCATGTCGAAAGTATTTTGCATTTGTGTACTCATGCGCGTACCGTTGGACTAACGGAATACGTTGATTCTACTGGGCGCGGCAGTACTTTCGTCGTGTTGGAAACGGCTACCCGGTCACTTGCCGTAGAACGGAATAATCGCTACGCCGAGCTTTTTCCTTAAAGTTTTCACCGGCTCGGTATTATTATTCCGCGCGTTTCGATTCGCAACACGTATAGAATATCCCAGGTCAGACGGGAAACGTCGGGAAAGTCGCATTTAGAGCTGTCTCTTTCGACGAGCGACAGCTCGAAATGGACTTTCATTGCGGCGCGCGAGGGTGCGGGTGCATTCCTCTAATTATGAAGATACGCGGGCAGAAACGCGGCGAATAATTCGTAGGATTAGTCATCGGTTTCCGAGATTCTCTTTTTAGCTGTCGTCGTCGGAGTGACGCGCCGGTTTCGTAATCGAGCCTTTCTTCCGCCCAATTTGCGTCGTCGCGTCGAGACGCGCACCGGTGTCCACTATAGCGAAACAAATCCTTCATGAAGGCGTTTTACGCCGCGCGCGCGGCGCAAAACGTTCCTCGGTCCATTGCACTTCGTATCTCGCCGGCCACTGGCCTGTGTCATAAAACTTGACAGGTTGACTATTAAGTGTCGATGAACTCGTGACGATTTCCCGCTTCTAACAACGTGATATTTATACGCGTCGAGCTTCCGCTTTGCAGTTTCTGTAATAGAAAAGTGTCTCCCACCTTCTCCCTTTAATCGCGACTTAGGGATTGCCGAGTTCCGTCGACGATGAGTGGTCCGTTGATTTCGTAACGTATAAGGTTGATGTTTAAGCGACGCGACGGCGACGCGATTAGCGTGCACGCTAATCAAAGCATCGCGCACACCGCGATAGGTCACATACCGCGATAGGCCGGTGCGTTGTGTCCCGCGCTATTTTTAGAGTCCGTATGTCTCGATGTAACGTTGTGGTAGGTGCCGGTAACGAATGTACATATAGCTCGTACGGAATCACGTGCATTGCCAAAGAAAAGCGAAAGCGAGGACGGCCGCCGCGGCCGGCTCGCCTCGCGCAGAGGCAGAGACCGGTCGAGAGTTCCACACGGCACGAAATCTGTTCTATCTAAAAGGACAGGGACACCTCGCGCGCGCACGTTATCATTTAGTATAAAGGGTGTAATTTACTTTCATTGAAGTCTAGAAACCGTCTCTTCGTCGCGCCGTCTTACACTCGAAAGTTTCGATTTTTGCACTCGTATCTCGATCATTCGCGATTTTACTGACGACCGTATTTATAGTCACGTTTCTGCGAAGAATTCAACTGAAACCAACCTTGAGATGTGATACGGTTTAATAAAGACATCTTGGAAGTCAATTTGATATTTGTTACATCATATTTGCAACTGCGATTTCATTGAGAAATTCAGAGAGGTTTTTTATTTACCACAGTCTGAGCTTTGTTCTTGTGGTTTAATAATTGATTCTCAAGAGAAGCTCATGTATGTACGTACCAATACTTTTTTTATTTTTGTAACATTTTTCCGGAGATTCAAGAAGAGAACGATTATTTACGTAAGAAACATTGAGTGGAAATCTAAAAGAGTTTTAAAGTATTAAAATTATTTAACACGAAGAAAACTATTCTTCAAATCATAGATTTCATATTTTTGTTAAATTGAGTAATTAATAATAAACTCAAATTATTATTTAAAAAAGAAATAATTTATGTTTAATTTGTAATAATTAAAATTTTGATATTAATAATGTACATTTATTATATACAATATGTCAGTCAAATTCTCTCGTCAGTTAAAAATAAAATTCAAGTAACAGTATTTTTATTCCAAAACGTTCTCAATCGAACGGACTTAATTATTATTAGATGAAGGTAATTACTCGACAAAACGAAGTGCAGAATGTGCAATAACAAACCATTTATTAAAATACAAAGAATATTCAATGTAATTTTATTTTATGAAATTAAATTTTATTAAATATTTCGAGATAATTCAACAATTCTGTGGCCTATATGTGTTCGTTATTGCAGCGCTGTTTTTATGCAAGGTCGTTGCGTTATCATTCGTTCAGTGAGACTCGACTAGCCATCAGGTATAGTATCGCGAATTACTTCGCGTGCCGTGTTCTAATTTACTTAATAAAATGAAACATGCCAGTAAATATTAGCTTATTTATTCTTATACTTTTGAATATATACTTTAAAGCCAGTTTTATTCTAATTTTTCATAGCTTGGTTAATCGTATTGGTTAATCGTATTTAATAACTTAACTTTATATAATTATTGAAACATATTCCTTTTGATATCCTTCGTTATAAATTCATTTTATAACGTGAGATCTGATAATTCATTGTTATACGTATAATATTGTGCAGTATTCCACAAAACTTGTAAAATTTTTTTATGACTTCAAGCTTTGCACCCCGCTTTTTAGAATTAACCGAGCATTTTTAATTGTAAGTTTCCAATCAAAATGTGAGTATTTATAGATCGTCCATGTCCCACGATATAAAACTTTATTTTTAGTATTCCGCCTGATGCGCTTTTTTGATACGAAGTTCATGTAATATCTATGAAGCCTATACTGTAAGTATACAGGCTTCACGTTTCTTCTATCGTTATTGACGCGCACGACGAATGAAGATGTGCTGCGATTGACGTCGATTGTCCGTAACTCCTCGCGCGCGTGATATCGGCGAATCTCGAGACGCTCTCGCGACTCTCCGAGCGCGGCTTCTTGTATTCACTCATGAATATTTCTTTTCATCGGTCACGAATGCGCTGCGCTGCGCTGCCGTGTCGCCCCATCGGGTATGCATTTATGCCGGCGAGGGAGAGAAAAAGAGAGAGAGATCGTACGCGTTTCTTTTCGAATGATCGCAAAAAGCCGAGCGAAGGCGCGAACCGAGTAACCGAGTTACGCGATCGTATAAAGACTGCTAGTGTTTGCCCCCCTCTGTGGCGTCTGCCGAGCGCAGGAGGAAGATTATATAGAAATTCCAGATGGAAATTTAAATTGTAAGGAACGATCATTTGCATCTGCGATTCTTTACTTCTTTTTTACTCGTGGTCTTCTTTAGTTTATCTCCATAATTTTCTCACTCCTCATAGTCGGTAAAGTTGGAAGATACATAGTTTGAATGTTCCGCACAGAATTTTACAAGTAACATCCCGCGATATTGTTACTTTCGCGAACCTTTAAAAATATACTTTGGCTCCTTGATAATCAATGTGATTCATGACGAGTGTGAGAAGGAAATTTTGAAGAAAAGCACGCGAGAAAAATACATCGTGAGAGATAGGGAATTTTTAGTTTGCATTGTTAGCAGCGCCAGGCAAGATAGAGTCGTGCAGAATTAATTAAGTATAACGAATCGAACGTATACTTAATATTAAGTATAAAATTACTGTAGTCGCCTAGTCTAATAGTGAATTTTCTTCTTTTCTTTTGCGCCGCAGAGCTGGCGACGCAAGGTAAGTCGACCGCTTTACACCCCTTAAATGACCCTCACCCCGAGCGGGGGTGTAGATGACGTTTGGGAACCAAAGTGGTTACGCAAATGCAAAAAAAAAAATCTTATTGCAACTGCAGAATTGCATCTGCGTTAGTTTCTTCTTTACCGACGATACTTGCCGCGACGATCGCTTCGTTAAACACAGATGGCTCGTACAGGTAGTTACGCACAGGTAGTTAGAGTTTCTCAAGTAAGAGTTTGAATATCGCTTAGACAATTTTTGATTAATGCGCCATATATTTCAAACTAACTACGAAGAAATTTATATTATATTTTTAAAGCTTTATCATATGAATACATATGAATACATTATATTTATACATATAAAGTATAGAATTAAATTCACTTTTATATTAATAAACTCTGCATAGATACTAAACTGACTTAAACATTTTTAAAAAGTGCACTATGATCAGTCTGAAGAGTTGAACGGTGTCTAAACTCTTATTTGAAGAACTTTAGTTACACCTGAGGAATCGTAGCTCCCGCACGGATGGCTGATTCGCACAGTCATTTGCGCTTAGGGGACCCACGGTTCCAAACACAACACACGTACATTTACACGTTATACACACCCACGTGCATACGATTTTATAGCACGACAAACATTTGAGGAAAATTGTACCAAGGTGTATAATTATCTCAAGAACAATAAAGAAAATAAGGAAAATAATAAGAGTAAAAACAAGACTCGTGTTTGATATAGATGGAGCAAAATAGCGAGAGCTAAAGCTCATTTTTTATTTATACTCCTTAATTAAAAGGAATTGCATCGAGCGAATGAATGAGCGCTCAGTTTTCCACTTGGTTCCCACCTGAATGCCCACGCTCGATCATAACTACCTTGTTCATGAAAAATGAAAGTAAAATTCATTTACATACATTAAAAATATTCAAAGATTATTCATTTATCTGTTTTATTTAAAAATTTGTACAAAATCTTTTATCTGAATGTAATGTTTACTTAATTCTTTGGTAGTATTTGTTCGCGAGGAAAGAAAGTAAAATTTTCTTGGTTATTTACGTACGTATTTAGGATATTCAAATTACTCCGTTATCTCTGTTTTGTTTAAAAATTTACGCGAGTTATTTAGATTTTATCTTTTTTTTATTCAATTATATTTTAAGAGTTCACCTGAATATTGATATATTCAGATATATCAATTGAAATATTGAATATTGCAACTGGAAGATATATTTGAATGTGAAATTGAGCTTCAATTCTCGCGGATGCACGAAATACTTTCTGCAATGCCTTCCGTTGTACAGAATTTCTTAAACAGAGCGGTAAATGTGTTTCCCGATAAAATCAACGCAACGTAACTGATGACTGGGCATTAGTTGCAACGTTTTTTAATTAACGTTACGAAATTATCCTTGCATCTGAAAAAAAAAGAATCAGGATTTATTATGCTCACGGTTTCTCCCTGGCCACGTGCCAATGTCCCAGAATGTTTTTTATCTGAGACTGATGTCGAGATATTGTATCGTGAATATTAACGGCTCACCTTGCTAATTTTCACATGCTCGTCTACGCTGCGACCTCCGATCTGCGCAGCGACGTGATTCGATGCAATATCGCAGTACGCAATTATATATATGTATAGCTGAGAGATTTTAATGAGGGAAACTCGGTATACATTTAATTTACTTATGAGAAATGCTTAATTGTTACACAACTATAATTGTTACACAAGATCGTGCATGTGGAATCGAGCATATTAGCGCGATTCGCGATTTGTTTCGCGGCAAAATTGCGTAGGTGGAATCAGTAATAAACGACCACTTTAAAAAACATTGAATCGCAATATTAAGCTCCGCAGGGTAGACGTGTTGTGTTCGCAGTCGAAGGTCTTCGTTAATCAATCGCGCAAATTATCGCGTCGAGGAATTTATAAATCTATAAGTCCGTCATAATAACTTCCTTTCTTCGTCAAACGTAATTTTATCATTAGACGCTATCTTTTTACTGCGACTTGACAATATTATTTTTTTATGCTTTATTATGCATTATCTAATGGATATTATATTCATTGTTCTTTGTTTAAAAAAAAAGTTAGAATAATTTAAATTGTATAAAACTTCTCGTTTAATTATTTGATACAAATTTTAATATATTAGAAATTAGATTAATCTTTTAGTTCTTGGCGAGAATGGAAATGTTCATTGTCGGGATAAGATTTGATTGCCGCTTCGTTGCGCTCTTTTAACCAGGACGTCAAGTGATGACGCTATTACGAATGACATCACCTGCGCGAAACCATTGAGAGTCCGTAAGTACAGGTTTCGATGTGTGCTGGTTACGAGTTTTCACTCTCTTCACACGGCAGCGAAGGGAAAGGCTTCTCCCGTCTCCGGAGTCGTTGCCGTTTTCACGAAACCGGCATCCGTGTCGTGTGTCGTGACGGTATTCAAACTTTTTTCCAGCGGTTGACAGTCCACCAGCTCCGATCGGCACGGTCTTTAATTGCACGGTGCTTATTTTTAACCTTGACGCCGAGCGAAAGTTGATATTCAATACGTAAAGATAATATTAATTATACGAGTATTATATATATATCTTTTAGCCGCGTACGTACACTTACATACAATAGGTTTATTTAAATTTAAATACCTTGTTTGCTTATTTATAAGCCTTTTCTATCATTACTGTCGGAGAGAAATTGCTCATTGTATTCGTTAGCTGTCACTTTCTTATTCATTTACCATTGTACGAAGGAGACAGCCGTAAGTTCTGGTGCGCGTTACAGCGGCTGGATTGTATTCCGTCTTCGCACCAAAGGCAACGAATTAGCGTACCCACGACGGCGGCGGCGGCGGAAGCCACGACGGAGCGAATCAAGTAGCCTCGGGTGCGATGACTTCATATCCGCCTGGTGATCTCGGCGTGCAGTTAGCTTAAGCTCAGCGCCACGGGCGCTGTACCGCAATTATAATATCTGCACACCGTGATTTAATTAACGCAGTTAGGCACGTCGCAGCGACTCGACGTGGCTAAAGATATTGCAATTCCTCAAAAGTACAATTGATAAACTTATCCAAGAATTTCTGTTTCATATTCGTTTGAAATGGGATACTTCGTGTACTCTTAATAGACGCCAATACATATAACATCACTCTTGTTGTAGAATGAAATTTAATAGAGTGCAAGGACATTTAATCGTCGCTACCACAATCTCGAAAGTACATTTTCACTTTCTTCTCTTTTCTGCTCGCTAAACTCGCTCCTCCGCCTTTCATTTTCACTCGGATCATGTTTTTTTCCCGTCAGGACTCGTCAGCGGCCATCGGCCCGTTTCTCTAAGTGCCGGCACGCGTATAAATTTGCAATGAAGGCACGATTGTGCGCCATATCGGCCGGAATCGTCTGTGCACTTCACCGTCTGAGAATTCTTACCCTCTCCGTTCCGCATTTGTTTTTAATCGTTCTGATTGAACTGTCAATTGTCCGATAAAATAGCCAAATATCTAAAGGTACGACGTAAATGATTCAAGTGTAGGCACACACAGACTTTTACGTTCTATTTTATTACTGACAATTTATGTCACATCTTGGATCGACGGATAACAGGCCACACTCCGCAGGAGGGCAGCAAAATAATGAAAAGCCGCGCAAGTGGGTCGCTTTTCCTTCCCGTCGTTTGTACTCGCTATCCAAATGGTTTTTATGGCATTCTATAGAAGACGGCGTGACGACACGCGATCACGATTTGTCCCGAAAACGACAAGATCGTCCGACAATTGAATTGGATGATAGGATCAAAGTCTTCGCGTATACATCGTTACGTTTGAAAACGCTATTAACGAGGAAGTCGGGTTTTTTTTTATCGGCGGCGATTACGACATCGATTTTCCATCATACCATTATCTCGATCGCCCTCGAGCGGCATAAAAGGATCGCGCTACCACGTAATTATCTCATTCGGATCGACGTTACCACGTTTGGTCCACGCGAATCGAAAGCGTATATATCGATGCTCGTTTCCATGCGCGATTTATCCGCGTTGCGTGACATTCCAGTTCGCAAAACAGCTTATTAACATGAAGACCTCGCTCGTTACATTCCTAAATATTTATATATCGAATACACGGCCCCAAACCGGACCCCACGCTATTCCACAAACGAGGAGATTGTTTGTGATCGTTAAAAGTCCTACGTGCCAATGCGGCGGATGCAAATGATACATTTCATGCATTTTATAAGAGCAAATTCCGTTTCCGCTCTCTCATACGTGCAGTATCTCTGGAATAACTATTTATTTCATTAATATAATTCTTCTATATAATTCTATTGACATAATTCTCTTTTAGTTTTCCAGTTTTAGTTTTTTTCCCTGAAAGCATGCTGCATTCGGAAACATAATCGCGGAGTCCAGTGTATTTTTATTTTCAAATATTTGTATTTTTATCAATTTAGAACGTGGAAAGCTATATGGAGCTACACTACATCACAGTATTCTATTACGTTACATCACATAATTATATCTTATCTTTTAACTCTTTCGTATTCTATACGCGTGAACATTCGATCTTGCGAGTGCTCTCGTCTCGTTTCTCGCGAATCTTTCGTGTTTCCTTATCATTATCATCGCGGCGCTTATCGGCCGTGACGCTTATCAGTTGCGCCCGAAACCGAGACACGAGCCGCCGGTGACGTCACCGAAAGCCCTGCGATCGCTCCGTTTCCTTTTTAGGTCCGTTCCGAGGAATCTCGGTCTTTACCAAGGTCGCGTGCCCGATCGCGGCACGACCTTGATATCGGGATAACCATACGCCACCGCTCACGCGCGTGAATTATGCGCGCGGTACCGTTTGAGACCCTGACGAGCGGAATGCCGTGGGACGCGTTAAGATATGGGTACGCATTATATACGTGTATTCTCGCGCGACGGCGGAACGCAAAATCTCTAGGAAAGGAAAAGGAGGAAGGACGTGCGACGGTGACGTCCGGTGGAGCAGGAGGAGGAAGAAGCCTCGCCGGAGTCCCCGCCGATCGTATTACCGGACCCCACCGGCGCGGCGCGAAGTCGATCGATCCAAGGACGCATGCGCGATCTCGATTTCGATCTCGCGGCTCGCGATGTACAGTGGAGCGCGTCAACGATCCGTTCCGCGAACCCTTCCTTTCGCTACTTCGAGGAAATATGGTGGGGGGACACAATACACGTTGACGAGACACTCTTCGAAGTTGTCGGAAACGGATAAAAAAAAATAAAATTAAATAAATGTCGAAAAAAATGTTCAAAATAGTTCAGCATGAAAAAATGAACGTAGATCCAGTTCTTTTAATCAGCGAGAGGAAGAGGGGGGCTCACGGACGCGTCATTAAAGCATCGCGCCGTACATAGCGGCGCGTCGCGACGAGGCGAGGCGCGGTAGAGCGCGAGGTAGCGCCAGGTGGGTGGTTGACGGTAGAAGGGGGAACAGAAGTGCGAGAGGGGGCAACGTCTCTCACCTGTGCGCATTTCGTTGGCCTACTCTCGCCAGGACGGCCGGATGCTACGCGGCGATCGTCCGGCGATCGTGTCGCGCATAGTTGCTCGTCCGTCGTCAGTTAAAATCATCATTTCTGATCGTCGCCGTCGCCGTCGTCGTCGTCCACGTCCACGTCTACATTAGTGCTCGCGATTGCGTCGCGCGCGGTCGCCCGGCTGTCGGTTCGCGACGCGGAAGATCCAGGAAAACATCGTCCGTCAATCGTCGCGATGGTGACGTCGTCGAGTGCGTGTTGACAAGAGCGCGAGCTGTCACAACATTCGCCGCCACGCTGCCGCCGCGAATGCATTTGCAACAAATGCGTTCACGCACCCAACAGCTCGCTGTGCCGTCTCGAACCGGCGCGGCGCGGTTCCGCTTTGCGGCGACCGGCGTCTGGCTCTGGTTAACGTTGCCGGCGTGAACGAGCTACAGTTAGCGCGATGCTTCACCTCGCCGGCGAGACACCATTAGAGGCCAGCGGCCGCGGATCGATTTTTCGCGACTGTCGCGAGTAGTAGCACCGATGGATGATGGATCCAGATGGTCTCGCGGCCTTAATGAAGAGTACGGCATAAAAGCACGTCGAAGCGATTGTAGCTCGGTCCTTCCGGTCCCAGGCCGGCGACCGTATCGCCGATCTCTCCCTTGATTCCGAAACGAAACGCCAAAATGTATCAACTTTTATTCTCGTCGCACGTTTAACTGTAACTGTTCAATCTTCGTCCCACGTCGACACTGAAGAACGTTGAACCGCGTGATTACATTGGACAAACAGGCTCGAAATCACATGATCATACTTGGCGTTAAATATACGGTGGAAATACATGAGCCCACGATTTTTGCTATTATCACTTTAAACATTGTTACACGATATTTACATTGAACTTAAATTCTCGCGCCGGGCAAATACGAGGAAGTCAGGCGGTTTCATCTGGTTAAACGTGCGTCGCGAACGTGAACTGAATACGCGAATCGACATAACGCGAATTGTCGTAGTATTCTCGAGGAAAATACGAGCAGAGCGAGCGGTTTGGTGCACTCACGGCGACAACGCGGTGATTGTGTCACGTATGTAAATGAACAAATATTGCAGCTCGCGAACGAGTCGCGGCTTGAACGCCTCGATCCGATAACGACCCCGGAGGGAAGAGCGGGGAAAGGGGAAAGGGCGATTACGCACGTGTTGCGATACCGTGCCTCGTGATCCACGAAAATGTCGATCTATCGGTTCAGCAAGGGGGGCAGGCTGTTCGTGCAGGGCACGAGGGAGGACGGCGATCGTGACGGCGTTTCACCTAGCCCAACGGGAACGCGGTCCGCCGACGATCTGCGAGCTATACACACGAAACGCCGATTGTCGACCGAGGTCTTAGGTAGTAAATCGAAATCGAGGAGAATAGGAGGGAAAGGATTCGCTCTGACAATCTCGCGCTGTTCGCGGAGAGCGCCTCGGGTCGCCAGGAGAGAGCGGTCCGCTCTGACTGATTTGCACGAGGTTGGAAGTTAGGTTGACTGCCGAGGAATCGCGATGATTTTGCGAGTATACTAATTACCAATTAGCTGAAAACTAATCTCTCTCCCAGAGAGGGAGATCGCGATCTTCAGTTAATTGGTCTTTACGGAGACAATGAGAAATTGCGAAACGTGCCTCCCACGTCTCTACGCGTATAACTACGACTCACATCTCTCGGTGATAAGAAAATAAACAGTCTTATATAATGGAATATGTAGCACATGACCTAAGAATATCGCGGTGCAATTATGCACCTGCGATTTTGAGTTGCATTAATGCTCGGTATCGCTGGCAGCGAGCTAACTCGACGTGCAGCAGTTTCCCTCGCGAGTGCCTTCTCCGGCGCCGGTTGTCCTTTCTCAGCGAGGTATAATAAACCGTTGCGTCATCGTGACTTTAAAGACTCTTCCACCTCATTCGTACCAAATTCAATTGCAGTTTGCCGTATTCCGCGCAGTTAAATGGCTAATGTGTTTTCCTTGTTAGTAGCTAAGACAATGTTGCGTCTCGGCGCGCTTGAAAAACAGCGATTAGACGTAGATGTTTGCAGCGATAGCTGGCATAGCGATCGCTCGATAGCACTATTTTCAAATTAGCGCATCGTCAGAACGAATCCTTTTCCAAGTTGGATCGCACGATTCTCTTCTCGTTCGACGTTCTGTATCGCTCGGTTCGCGTTGCCTCAGGTTCGTCGATCGAATCGACGAAAACATCGAGACGCGGTGAGAACGGCACGAAGCGCATCGTCACTCGCATCGTCCGCAAGACGACGACATTGACGCGCGGCGAGGAGCGTAGCGTCGCCGAGGACCTGACGAAACGCGCCCATCCTAAGTACCTGCAGGATGCTAGCTCGTCGACGATGACCGTAACCCGGCACGTTCCAACGAGAGCGAAAACTGTGCGGGTAAGCGATTCTGCGTGGAAAAGTTGCCAGACAATCTCTTGTTTTAAATATTAAAACGCTGGCGTATCAAAGAGAACTAATCGCGAACAGATCGATTCATATCATCGAAAAATATCTTCGAAGATTGGCGAATACCTGGCGTATGCGTTCACAGCTGAAAATAAGCCAAATATAGCTATGAACATTTTGAGCGGCAGAGACATTTGCATTGAAACTCATCGTGGAAGTGTTCGACTTAAACGTTCATTCGAATGAAGCGCTCTCTCTCTCTTTCTCGTCACAACGGATGCATCGCCTTAATTAGGATTCGAGCGGATACTTACGCTCGCTTCGGTCTCGTAGCTCTATTACCGTTCCACTTAATCCGCTATTTCGCCCCTGCAATTAACCCGCGAAGGAGACAGTGTTTTTTTCTCGTGACGTCCAAGCTGTGGCCGGGACGGTTACCTCGTCGTGTTAACCATGCGACACGAAGAATGAAACTCGGCGAAAAAGCTGTTTCTACTTATTTGTCGATACCGCTTTCGACGTTACTCAATTGTGACAGACGAGGCTTGGCCAAATGCACTCTCTCTCGAGATTGGAGTCGCGTCGTATCGCCGACAATGCTCGTCGAACGTGTGCTTCGGTATTTTGCCCGGTATTCTCGATAAATCAAATCGCGCGACGGTCGAACGATTTATGCCGAGGGGCAACCCTTGCAACCTGTTGCTGTGCAAATTGCGTAGGCGTAGGGAATCAGATGGCACGGGACGACCCATTCGAATAGCGCACATTTCGTATCGCGAGCGCGAGAAAACACACGATGACCCGAATACAAATGCCGGCTTTTATCAATGCCAATGGCAACGATCTCAAGCGGTCGCGATCTCGATTTAAGCGTCGGTGCCAATGTCAAGTATATTGCCAGTGGCATAATTTGTCTCTATTATTTCACTACTTGAGCGAGTTTGGTAGCCAGCCAGGCGGCGAAGTGCTTTCATCGCGTTGAACATCTAGGAGAGATCAAGTGCGAAGTATTTTAAAAATATCGCGAAGCTATGAGACTTGTTCTTATTTATCGAACTTGACATATCTTAAAATTAACAGAAAAAGAAAAAGAAATATGAATAAGATGTAAAAGACGTGGCTAAAAATAAAGCTTATCGAATTTTTTTTTAAATGTTAAGACAGAAAATATTTGTGACGCTATTATTGAAACAGCACATCTTCTCCTGAATGATTTTATTCATAGCCGAGGAACATCTATGTAGATAATTTTATCAGCCGCTGTATTTTACGTATGTTAAAGTAAGCAAAACGACTTTGCTGGTTCAGTGAACTTGACGTAAACGTAATAAATAATACGTTAGGTAACAACAGCACTCGATTGTCGATAATCGGAGTAAGCCGGGAAATACAGGAAGAAGATCTTTACTGGCGCGATATAGCGTGTATCTATACGTGATAAGATAACCCCGTTCAGAACTGTGACGTGAAAACTCGTTTTCTTATCCTAATATAGAAAAGAAAACATATTATGTACGCAGCTGTTTTCAGAATTATTCTGTCAATGGCCGACACGAGTCTCGGCATTGTTGAAATAAAATTAGCGAATACGTTAGAATACGATAACGTTAGAAATTATTTAAAAAAAGGAAGTGTAATAATAAATGATACTCTAAAATCGATTGATGCCGTGACCAATGTTCTCCCGGCGCCGGCCGGCTAAGCAAAATGTCAATAGTTCTCGAAAGGTTGTAACTTTCAGTTTCCATTAACTTTCAACTAAGAAAATAGAACTATGGAAGGTTGCAAATACGCATTATATAACGCGCGCATAATTTTATGCTTGATAATTTTAAATGAAACCGGTACATGTAGCTTTCGAATGTAAATTGTTCCTCGAGTGTTACTAATTAAAGGTTTTAAAGACTGCTATTCTTCAAGAGAACTTCCCCATTCAATCTGAAATGATTATTGCAACGAACGTTAACTATTCGTTAACTATTCGTTATTTGTTGAAACAGCGGCACCCGAAACAACGTGAAATGATACATCGAAGGGCGAACCAATATCTATTTTCATGCTACATATTTTTAAGAAACTTTCATTGCGTATTTTATTAAGAAAATCTTATTCTATTTTTCTAGATATCGGACATAGTGGTTGGGCAGGAACCGAATGTAACGGCACGCGAGGCCCTCTTGAGATGGGCCCGACGATCGACGGCCCGATATCCCGGTGTACAGGTGACCGATTTCACTTGCTCCTGGAGGGACGGTCTGGCTTTCAGCGCTCTTCTCCACAGGAACCGGCCGGATCTGGTCGACTGGAGAACCGCGCGTTCAAGCCAGCCGCGAGAACGGCTCGATCGGGTCTTCTACGTCGCCGAGCACGAATATGGTGTTACGAGGCTTCTCGATCCAGAAGGTAACGACTGATTATCCGATCAAGCGTGCTGCAATGCCCTAATTATTTCTAAAACCATTTGACATTGACCTATGAGTGACTGTTGCTCCGATCATGATTTTTATGCATCGTTAATCTGAAAATTCGAAGCAAAAAAATATCGAGATGCGTGTTTCGTGTTCTAACTTTTTTTTTTATCGTCGCGTTATCTTGGGCCGCTCTTGTGGTTTCATCTTACAAAGACGCCTTTCACGGGTACAGCCCTACCTGTGTTTCCCTCGTTTATGTATGCCCTGTGCGTGAACGGTTCCCGCGGGTTCTAGCGTGGTGCACGTACTTTCTGGTCACGGTTACCTGACCAGAATCGCTTCCGGTCTCGGTTCGTACACCGTAACGTCGCGCCATCGGTAGTCGTCGTAATTATGCTTTCTATACTTGCGTCTTGCAGGTATCTGACATTGGTATCAGGTTGCAAGGAAAAGCGAAACTTGTCTACGGATAACGTATCTTATTATTCGATATGACTTGCGATAGATTTTACCGGGTTTTTTTCAATAGATATGGATAACATCTAGATTTTTTATCTTTCAAATATCGTTACTTTATTAGCGTTGACAAAATTACTCTCGTTTTTCAAATATTATTAAAAATGATGAGTCTAGAATTTAATGATGATTTTAAGAAGATTAGTGAGAAATAATTTATTATATTCACACACGTGGCGTGACTTACGCAAGGATTCTTATGTACTCTGCGCAGATGTTGATACTCCCGAACCAGACGAGAAGTCTTTGATTACGTACATCTCCTCGCTTTACGACGTGTTCCCGGAGCCGCCGGCCATTCACCCTCTGCTCGACGTCGAGGCGCAAAGACGGTCCGCGGAATATCGCGAGCTCGCGAGTTCGCTTCACTTGTGGATCCGCGAGAAGATGGCCCTCATGCAGGAGCGAGCCTTTCCGCCAACTCTGATCGAGATGAAGAAACTAGCGGCGGACAGCATGAAGTTCAAGAACGAGGAGGTGCCGCCGCGATACAGAGACAAACAGAGATTGACACACATTTTCCGAGACCTGCAAAAGTCTTTCGAAACGGTGGGCGAAGTGGTGGACATGGAAGCAGAATTGCATATTGATGTCATCGACAAGAACTGGAATCGCTTGATAATGTTGCATCAGGAGCGCGAGCAGGCTATTATAGATGAAATTAAACGGTAAGTCCGATTATCATAAATTAAACGCGTGTGTGTGTATATATATATAATATATATATAACGCGTTTGTATGTGTGTATGTACATATATGAATATACGAGTGTACTTTGTACGTCACAGACTCGAGCGGCTGCAACGACTCGCCGAGAAAGTGCATCGCGAGATGAAAACGACTGACAACAGACTGGAGGAGCTCGAGAGATGTGTGGAGGACGAAGCGCGCAGGCTTGATCGCCTTCATCCTTTGGAGGCGAAACACGCGGTGGATCTGCTGGAACAGGACATACGCAACACGGAAACACAGATACAGAATATATTCACTGATGTGCACACTCTTACGGAAGGTAGATACAGTCAGGCGCCCGAGCTTCACAAGAGGTAAAACATTCATTTTTATTCGAGTTATGAGGATCTAAAAATTCACACTCTTAGAATATCGATATCGCAATTTAGAATCATTTGCATGTTACGCGCATGTCTGCTCTGTTCTCGTATGCATAATTACATTGTTTCTAATCTCGTAATCTTTGCTAATGAGTGAAGTATTAGCGCGCTTTCCATCGCCACGACGATGCAGCTTTCGAAAATCAAGTCATGCACGTATCGTGTTTAGCGACTTTCCAAATATCTCGGGACATGTTTGAACATGTTGCTATATCCGATAAGATTTCCTTTATTCAAGTTTACCACATGTCAATATATCTCCAAATAAGTAAATAGCTAATAACGTATACATTGATACAATATTAAATAACGTGACTTTAAGATGATAAGAATTAAGTGAAACTTGTTTATTTGCGTTTTCAGAGTGCAGAAATTGCATCAAAGATGGGTTGCAGTACGATCTCTCCTGCACAGACGTCTGGTACATCCACTCTCTGCGGTTTCCTTTCCCGTAGAGGAGCGTGTTGTCACGAAACACCGCACTACCGTCCACGAAACACGATTGGTTGATACCAATCCACACTTCCGCGCGTTGCACGATTGTATAGATTGGTGTAAGAGCAAATTGAAGCATCTACAAGAAGCGGATTACGGATCAGACTTGCCTAGCGTGCAAAATGAATTGGATGTACATCGTCGAGAGCACAAGAACATCGATCAGTTCCAGGCCAAGGTCGACAAATGCGTGCAAGCGAAGAACAATTTCCACGGCGAGGAACTCACGTTATACAACCAGCATCTTAGTACTTTGCAAAAGCTCTACGCTGAGCTTCTTGCCGTATCGAATAAGAGGCTCTCCGATTTGGAGACTCTGCACGATTTCATACAATCGGCTACTGGCGAATTGGTTTGGTTGAACGCAAAGGAGGAAACAGAAATCGCGCGTGATTGGAGCGACAAGAACCTTAATGTGCAGAGCATCGAACAATATTATGAGGTTGGTCATTATTGAGCGACTTTTTTCAACAGTAGAAATGATAAAGTCCATTCTCGTGATTTGTAAGATTCACATAAAAACTGATACGCAATGTCATTAAATTACCTTTACGATATGTAATATATAGCTCTTTAGTTGATTTGAATTAATTGGAAATATCTTTTTTGTGAAGCAAACGTATGGATCTGGTATAGAGGTAAAATATGCAATAAAAGTGCTCATATTTTTTTATTCTGACCTAATGTTTCATTTTTGTTAGATATCATTTGTTTAAATTTTTAATTACAAATTTACGTATTCATAGATCTCAATTTTTAATATAAATTTTAATTCAATATTCTATATAAGTAATAAGATATTTTATTATTTATTTGCAGTCTTTGATGAGCGATTTGGAGAAGCGCGACATACAGTGTTCGGCAGTGCAAGATCGCGGTGAGGCGTTGGTTCTTCAGCATCATCCTGCGGCGAAAACAATCGAAGCATACATGTCCGCAATGCAAAATCAGTGGGCCCGGCTACTGCAATTTACCCTCTGCCTTGAGGTACATCTAAGACACGCCGCGCAAAATCAGCAATTCTTCAAAGATATTCAGCAGGCCGAACAGTGGATCTCGAAACAGGACGATACATTGAATACCGTTTACTCGCAATCCGATTTCGCATTGGACGAGGGAGAACGACTTTTGAAGGGCATGCAAGCGTTGCGCGAGGAGCATAATAATTATGGCGATCACGTACAGAGACTTGTGGAGAGAGCAAAGGACATCGTGCCTATGAAGCAACGCAAGCAACCTGTCACGCGACCGTTACAGGTCACTTGCATCTGTACCTACAAGGAAGTCAATGTAGTAAGTATTTCTTAATGTGGAGAAGTGAAATACATACGTTTAAGTATACATATTTCTTATCTATATCTCTTTGTAGATGTCTATCGAGAAAGGAGAGCAGTGCACGTTGTACGATACTTCCGGTAGAGTTAAGTGGCGCGTCAAGAACACGCAGGGAGTGGAATCTCGTGTGCCAAGTGTCTGTTTCGCGCTGCAACCTCCCGATAAGGAAGCACTGGATGCTGCGGAAAGATTGAGGCGACAATATGACAGAAGTGTTGCTCTCTGGCAACGAAAGAATTTGAGATTACGACAAAACATGATATTCGCGACTATCAAGGTTGTCAAGGGTTGGGATCTGCCGCAATTCTTGGCGATGGAACAGGATCAACGTACCGCTATCAGAAAAGCGCTGAATGAAGACGCGGATAAATTGTTATCGGAGGGAGATCCGGCGGATCCGCAACTCAGAAGATTGAAACGAGAGATGGCGGACGTCAATCGGCTGTTCGATGATTTTGAAAAGCGCGCCAGGGCCGAGGAGGAATCGAAGAATGCTGGACGCATTTTCAACGATCAAGCGTCCTCGCTTCAGCAGGAACTCGACGAGGCCGAGCGAATTTTGAACGCGCGCATTGCCGCGCCCTTACCTCGAGACCTCGACAGCTTGGAACATTTGGTGTTGCAGCACAAAGACTACGAGCAAAGTCTGCAACGCTTGGCGCCGGATGTGGAACAAATGCAGCAAACGTTCCGCGGAATCACCCTGAAGACCCCAGCGATGAGGAATAAGCTCGACAACATTACGACCAAATGGAATCACCTGTGGAACCTGAGCAGCTTGTACATTGAACGCTTGAAGTGCGTCGAAATCGTGCTGTCCAGCCTTGAGGAAAATACGGCGGCCATCTCGGAATTTGAGATCAAGTTGGCCTCTTTCGGCGAGTTACCGTCGGACGTGAAAGGTTTGCAATGCGTGTTGGAGGATCTGATGGTTCTCCAGAACGCTATCGCGCAGCAGCAAGTGTCGGTGGATCAACTGAACGAGGACGCGCATAACGCCAGGCGTCTTGTGGAGAAATCGAGACCGAATCATCGTGGTCCGCACGGCGACATGGACAGATTGGACGCTGAGGTCAATAAACTGAACGCGCGATGGACGAACGTTTGCGGACAGCTAGTCGATAGACTGCGCAGCGCTGAAACGGCCTACGGATTGGCGCAGCAATATCAGAACTCGTATCAAAACGAAGTGGACTTTGTCGATGAATCCTATGGAAAATTAGAGATGGAGAACACCAAGGTAGGGAGCGCGAACAATTTCAATGATTTTGTGTTACTCTCTCGCGCGTTATCGATGAGATCGTTAAAGTCACGATTTTTTTTTTATGGATTCAGAACCTGTTGAGCAAGGTGTTGGATCGCACACCGGCAATCGAGGCGGTGAATCTCACGGGCGGCAGACTGATCCGCGAAGGGAAGGTGAGGACACGTGGATCGTAATGTATAATTTGGTGCTAGTAAGCCTTATAGGTAGCCTCTTAGCTTACGGTGTGAATGCTTGCATGAATGGAGTTCTGCGTGTGTCTTACATACATACAGGTCTCATCACAGTCCATTGTACGCGCCTCCGAGATTTTTTCAGAAAATTATGCGCGCGACACGAATCCTTTCCATTTAGCGTTTCGTCGGAGCGGCCGCTTTTTCTGGAGTATCGAGCGAGCAGTCGCAAGACGCGCACCGAGACGCGTTACATCTATGGCTGTGCATAAACATGAACATGAACGTTCCTTTACAGTCCGAATTTCTGCTGCTGCCTTTTTCCACCGGTCTTCTCGGCGATGTCACGTCAATTTTCTAGCGGTAAAATTCTCTATTTGCGTCCGGGCCCCGTGCCATTAAACGGCACAAACCATCTTAACTGCCATTCATTAAGTAAATATACTCACTTATGTAACGCAGCGGGGACGATACGATCTACGGGCAGCGCGCATTTGTAATATCACTAGGCCTTTCTCTCCTTTTTAACTTTAACGGCAACCTCGTTAACATAATTACATCAGAAGCACGATTGAATGAGCTGCACGACCTCGCCTTTAGCGGCGACCTAGTGCTGATTTTTGTAAATCCTAGATATATCGCATACCGCTTAGGCGCTTAACACAATATACGATTGATATTTCCCTGAATCCGCTGGAATCACAGATAACCCAGTGAGGTATAACATGCGCAGCTGAGCGAGGTGGAGACTGACAAATTAATACGTAGGAAAATTCGCTGAGGTACACAAATGAGTACTCGTGAACTACATTTCGGCACGAATTGGACACATATCCCTGCTCTTTACCAATATTAATTGCAGCGCTACTGCATTAATCGCTGCTTGTCCTTAGCGCGACTACGAAGTAGCCCCGAAATTATTTCAAACACGGTTAGATTAACGTATTGACGGGAGTAACCGGCAGCTACCATTAATACACTTGTTTACCGGAAGTACCACATTGGGTTGTCAAAAGATCACAAAGATCGCCAGCCGCGCGGTGAACACCGCGCGCGGCGGTCTTCAACGCCTCGTCTCTCGCTGTCGCTTTCGGAATCCGCTAACGGTAATTGCCGCACACACACACAGCGATCTAATTGCACTAACCATAACGGACTAACCGGAAACCCCCTAGATTTACGGACAAAGGCTCCGAGCGTTCAAAGAACAATTGGAAGATATCTGCCCGTCGTTGGACGCATCGGTGAAGAGGCCGCGGAGAGATTCCGTTATTACGGTCGATAATGTTGCGCGCGATCTAGATACCCTGAACCGAAGATACACGACCCTCGTGAACCTGCTTGAGGAACGAGTCAGGCAGCTGGCACTACTACATCCTGAGGACACTTCCCTGCAGGTGAGTTTTAACATTTTTCTTCTTGTCTGCGGTCTCTCTCGAAATCCGCCTGTGAAAGTAGACTGTACATCTATTTCTCCGGCAGAGTCTTGGGACTCTTCGATTAAAGAAAACGGAAAGTGACATGACAATTCTTCAACACGTTCAATATTTTTTTTTTTTAGAAGTTGTCATTACCGCAAATAGAATAAATCGGAGTTGTTCTCCAAGAGAGGAAATCAACATCGTCCGGCACGCGTAATTTTTCCTAATCGCTGTTATTGAGCAATCGGAGGCAGCTCGAAGGGCCGTAGGCGAAGTGGGCTGCCGGGTATTTTTGATTAGGTTCAACCTTCGCCACGTGTCGAAACGTGAAACGGAATTAATACCGAGGCACGGCAAGGCCTCGCAATTTCCATTGCCGATGGGCGAACGTTGAGAATCCGCGAAGCTATTAAGACCCTCGATCGTAACGCTCTTCGACGTTCAGCGAACGACTTATCGCGCGATAACGAATTAGAACTATTTCTAATCACGCGAAGGTGATTTATTACGTCAAAGTCGTACGGGATACGAATCCCGCATTGATCCTTACAGTAAGAGAGAACGAATTAAAATTAATTTCCGAATAACGAAAGGATAACGAATGGTTAGTTACGACGAATCTTTTTTTTTCGCATATTACACGCACGCAAAAAAGAAACGCTTTTTAAGTAAAATTGTTACACAAGATAAATACGAGGTATAAATAAAAATAAAGGCTTATCATGCTCCTCGAAGGTAGTGCTTGCGACAATCGGCCGAAGGCTCGGTCGAAAATCACGCGTGGGCTTTTTCATCGCGGAACGAGGGAGGCGTATCTTCCGAGAAATGACTCGATCGAGATTCCTCGGTCTCGGCAACCGCGCGCGGTGACATAAGCTGGAAATTAATGAGCGGCGATGAACGGGCGCTCTCATGAGCTCTCGAGAATCTGTATGTGCCCACATCGCCCGCAGGTATAATTATATTCCGAATGACGACGACGTCAGAAATAGCGGCTATTTTTCTCGGTGCTATTACGCGCCTCGCCAGGTAGCGCGTAAACGCCGGAAGGTGTGCGGACCGCGCGGTTTTTTGTTGTCTTTTTTTTTTAATCTAATCGCGACTGGTTCGCGTGCGCTCGCCACCGTCGGGTCGCCGTCGAGATCACGTTCGTCACGCCGCTACCTCGAGGGTTTGTTATCCCCGGTCGTGATCGAGCGAAACAGCCGTTTTGACACGCGACCGACTTTCGCCTCCGATTAACGGCGGCTCTTCATCTTTCCCGCTCGTCGTGCCGGCCTCGTGGATCGATAGGGCCGCACGATATGCCGACGCGAAGGCAGAACGAAAAAGCAGTGGCGCGTTTACACCTGTTGAGGCCCCCAAGTTCGTCGGACAATTGCAATTAGTTCGAGCTGAAAAAAATGAGAAAGAATATGTCTTTGTTAAATGTACACGTTTAATTTAATTATATACATTTTATCTAATTTCACCGTGCTTCTCAGAAAACGCAGCACGTATTTGACCGTCGCGGTGTATTTTTCTTGGCTTTATTTTGATGAACATTTTGCTTTATTAATTAAAATCATTAATCTGGATTTCCGAATGAGGAAGTCGGTAATCCGCGTATTTTACAAATAAGCTTCAAATTCCTGCCGCGACACGAGCATCAATCAAGATTAATCGAGAGACAAGGCCACATCGGTCTTCAGCGTAGCGTCCTTAATTCCTAACGCATCGTTCACCGTCGCGATATAAGCCTCGTAATATATTTACGACTCCGAGGAGCACCCGTGTGTGACCAGAAATGTTAAACGAGCTACGACCGACTCGCGCCGGCTATAAACTATTGCCGAAAATGCGAAGTACATACGTTTGTCCTCGAGAGCGAAATGAAAGCGCAGTCGATTACGTGATCAAAACGCATCGAAATGCGGCTCGTTGAATCGAGGCCGATTTTTTAAAAGCACGAAAAGAGCCTCGGGGTTCTAGAACAGCCTGAACGAATTATCAGTGGAAGCACCCACGCTTAAACGCGCCACTGGACCGCGGCGGTGCGTCGGCGCCGCCACTCGCGTCTCCTCCGAGGACCGGCTCGGAGGAGAGAGAGACGAGTCGCCGCAGTCAGGGACCGTCGGTTGCGCGGATGACCGTCCGCTCGTCGAACATGCTCGCCGGTCGTGCGAACGATTAGACGTCGTCGTCATCGTCGTCGTGAGCGCGATAGAGCCGCGAGAGCAATTTCGCTCCGACACGTGCCCCGATGAGCGATCACGATGATCGTGCGAAAGGTACGGAAGGGTGGAGGGACGAGCGTCGCGTGCTCCGGAAACGGGATACGCCGGTATCCGTCGGTGAAACCGGACACTTTCGGACGTGTCAGATGCGAGTGGAAAATTGACGAGAAGTCGATTACGAAATAATCTTATCGCTGCAGCGAGACGTCCTTGAGACGTCTTGGGTGATATCCATGGGGGTCGATTTAGAGTCACATGTCTGGAGCCGAGAATCGCGGAAACTGTCCGCGTCGACTTTGACGCGTTCGCGATTGACAAATGAAGAGCACAACCACAGCAACTAAATTCCTTTAATATCGTTTAAGTCTATTTTATTTGAACATTATTTAATGCGCGTGAAAGTTTTATAATTATTGCAAAACTTGACGAGGTATTTAGAGCTGTTGGTTAACATATGCGCATATGTCAAAACGAGTCGAGAAGTGTAATCGTGATTTGGCATGTTTCTTGCCTTCTGCGGTTCTCAAAGAAGTGACGGATCAGTTGCAGATTCTCTACAATCCTAATATCTAAAACTTGACACGTTTAAAATCGTCGTTCTTTATTTAATTTTACAAATGTGTTTCTTTTCACATTGGCACGAGAAGAATATTGCTTTTTAAATTCTGAATTTACGATTTTATTGTCGTTCAGCAAGTTCTTACATCAAGAATACGATTACTCGCGAGGAGCTCTTAAAATGTGTCATTCTTTACGATGCTCTGGGTACATCTGGCGATACTTTTTGCTACTTGCGAACAGCTTAGAACTCAGATATTCCTGCGTGAATTCGAATAAGTGAATATCTTGCCGCCGGTGTTTACTGTTACGAATATTTACTACTTTATTGCTGACATCCACATTCATGAACTCACGCTACTTTATTGCCGTCTATATTCGCGCTCAATTTTATTGCGGAATGCAAATTTAAATGCGCGTATGCTTATATATATCAATAAAATAAATCGCCAGAATCATAAATTTTTATACATTCGGCGGCATATATTAAAAATTGAATGCCAAGTGATGCGTTTTTATCCGAAATATTTAGGCTCAATTTTTATTTTTGTTTGTGCATAAAGTCTTATATATCCTCTTGTATACACAAAACGCGACGTTCGTCAAATCTTTTATTGGCTTTCGACTCGGTCGTTTCTGATTACGCTCTTATCGGCTCAACGCTGTGCGACGCGATTGATTAGGTCGTTTCAGCAAGGTAAACCATCCACTCGTCGACTCGATAGCGCGATTTCACTGGGAATCGGTTTACGTACGTTGCACTGTCACCTGCATTGTTATTTTTCCCGGGGTAGCTCGCGTCTTTAAATTCACCGTACTCGGCGTGTCTAATAGCGGATTCTTATTTTAACGCGTGCACAGAGTGACCCAGAAACTGATCGGTATTCGAGAGAAAGAGAGAAGAGTGAAAGAGCGACCGAGGTCTCTTCTAGATTATATCGAATTTATTTTCGTATATCTCGAAACTTTCACGGTTGTTTTTACACTCTTGATAACTCGTCAAAGATATTTTAATCTTTAGTTGCTCAGAACTCGAAGATTGTATTGACACTTTGCAGATAAGACCGTCATTCTTTATTTGACTTCCGTTTATCGCGATATCGTAAATGTTTTTAAATGACTCTGCATTTACATGCGTGAAAAGCCACGTGTGTAAGATATCACGATTAAACGGTGACGAGACTGACACAATGAGACGTATAACGACCGAAATATATAATAATACTATCGAGCCAAGTTGAACGACTTCCCGATTACTTTTTAGATATGCAAACTGCGTCAACGAAAGCAAGTAAATTAATTTTTCATTAACATAATTTGTACAACCGGTATACAGACGATCGATCGCCCGAAGGTCGGCGATCACATCGATCAGATATAATTCGATCGGTGGATTTACGATGCAACTAAATCGGTAACGGGTTGCTTCACGGTCACTATTAATATTTCTTGTGTTCTTCGTTAATTTTATTTTTATTGACATGAATTGCTTCATCCGTATAGAATTAACGTTGTTAGCGTCATTAAGGAGATGAAAATATTTTGTTTGTGAGTTTAGAAGACATATTTATTCGCATAGATTGCTGTAAATTATTATTTTTTTTTTACATTTTCAAATCAATCCGGCGATTTGTTTCAAATATTTCTATACAGATGCTCGTGTTCTGCGTTCGATACGTGATGGACGTGCTTGATTGCTATCTAGCATTAAAATTTATGCACGTATAAATTTCGTATAATGTTATTTCGTAACTGAATGATGTTCCATTCGGGATTTTCAAGGCCCGCCGGCTTGTTCTTCGTCAGGTCGCACGTGTTCTCTCACGTCTCCTTGGATTCCATGAGTTGACAATAATGGGAAAGACAGCATCCGTCTTCGCGATGACATAAGCAAGTGACGTAGACTCTTGACGGACGCCTACGAGTGCGAGGCAAGATTTATCACGCGTCCGAAATTACGCGTTTTGGTATATTGCAATACCTCTCTCGTTCGGAATTGGGTAATTAAAGGCAAGGCGTGCGTCGCGCCGGATAAAATTTTGCGTAAGAGTGATTCGCGTTCGGCGCGTGCGTGAGCAATGCTATATTTAAGAATCCCCGTCTCGGCTGAAAGATCGCGCGGCGCGGCGTGGCACGTGGTCCAATTATACGCTGGTCCCCGCCGCATGTAAACTCATATGCATCGCCGCGCGGGCTGACTCATTTAAATGCATGCGAGAAGTCCGTGGACGATTCACAGCGTGGATGACGCGGTCGTTAATCGGCTTTTGGTAATCGAAAGATCGACAGGTTGACCCAGATGTACCCAGGGTCTTTAAAAGGACGGCGAAAGACGGCATTTGACCTTTTACATAAGCAACTTTCGCGAATAGTGGATTCAGTTACCGTGAAATAAATTTTGTCTGAACGAAAGTTTAATTTAAAATAGGAATTTTTATATTGATAGTTATTATTCTTTTATCGTGCCTTTGTCGAAGAAAAATTGAGACTGCAGACTCCGCGAATTCTGAACGTCACGTTCGATGTAGAAACAGATGCATAGCAAATATATGTAAAACGTATGATTAGATCGTTTTCTGCAAGTCGCAAAATGTTTACTTTCAGCGTGTTCTTCAAGAACAAAGGCCGCTGCGGACGTTCCGCACAGAGTTCAACATATACGAAAGCACTACTAGCGAGGAGCGTTACACATCCACAACCACACACTACACACAATCGCAGTGAGTATAACTTGCGTTAGAAGTTGGGAAGTCCCGTATATTCGCGCAGTAGAGAAGTACCCTTCATCCGCTATATGATACTACACGATAGGAGCTTATTCTCCAATTACCTTAGATCCACATTTAATAAACGATTCAAGCTTTTTCGATGCACGCGAGGTGCGTTTCGGTGCGACGTTGACACTTCTCGATGGCTCTTGCCGCAGATACACCTCCGAGAGGCATGAGTCCACCGAGACGACTTTTTCAAGCGAGACCTCGAAGCGAAGTTACAGCGCGGAGCAGGCCGCGTGTCGTCCTAATGGCGAGACCATCAGCCCGGGGGCCGTTCCACCCGTCGGCGCCGGTGGTGCCCTGCTCAAGCGTTCGCACGAGAGCGGTACAACGAGCTCCAACAGGCGACAGCATCAGCAGCAGCATGAGTTCTCGTCCGTCGTGGACGGTGGATTTAGTAGCGAGCTTAGGGATCTTAGGAGGGTGGCGCGGGTCGACGACGGGGGTGTTATCGGGGCGGAGAACGTGATTGACGTTAGGGGTATCGTAGATCCGAGCACCGGCGAGGTCCTGACCGTAGGCGAGGCGATCCGGCTCAGGATCCTCGACGTTAGGAACGGTAGAATAGTGACGTCGAGCGACGGCAGGACGAGCGTGTCGATCGAGGAGGCCGCTCGCGACGGTATCATCGACGCGGCGCTGGCCGATCGGCTGTTAGGTCCATGCGGGGTGAACGAGGAGGGTCATCGGGTGTCGCTGCTCGAGGCGATCCAGCGGGAGCTCTGCGACGCCGAGCGGGCCGACATCGCGGACCGAGTTAAGGTAACGACAGCACGTCGCGACGACGGTGGCGGAAGTAACGCCGTCGCCACGGGATTTAGCGTTGTCGATGCGATGAGAGAGGGCTTGTTGGACCCGGCCACGGGGGAGGTCATCGCCGAGAACGGCGAGCGGATCTCGATCGAGGAGGCATACTCGCGCGGCTATCTTACTAAGGTGGATGTGACCGTTAGGGTGACTCGTAATGCCATCGCGCTCTCCGACGCGATATCGCAGGGTCTCGTGGACGATCGGACCGGCCGCGTCGTCGACAGGATTACTGGCGAGTCTTATCCGTTAGACGAGGCTGTCGACAAGGGTATTATCGATCCGAACGTGAAAGAGATCGTGGACACGAAGAGTGACAGCAAGATGACAGTGGCCGAGGCCATGAATCGCGGTGTACTGAACGCTAAGGGCGGTAGATACATGCACGGTTTGTCAATGGAGAAGCTGCCGTTCAAGGAAGCTCGACGTCGGCAGCTGATCGTCAAGCCGATGACGCTCAAGGACTGTTATGATCTGGAAATTATCGATGACAAAGGCAAAATCGCCAGTCCGGCACACCGTGGAAAATTAACGATACTGGAGGCCATATCCCGCGGCGTTCTAGATTCGGAGAACATCAAGTCCATAGTAGATACTCGAACCGGCGAAATGATAACGTTAGCCGACGCTTTAACTAGCGGGATAATCAAAATTGACGGCACGTATCGCGATATGTTGAAGGCCGAAGAGTTCCCTATCTCTCAGGCCGTCGAGAAAGGCCTGATCACGTCGGTGACCCAAAAAAGCATTTTCGACATTGACGGCTTCAAGGATCCGGTTTCTGGCGAATACATCAGTCTGAACGCGGCGTTGCTGAAAGGTCTGATCAGCTCAAAGTCTGGCGGTACTTTCACGATCGACTTGAAAACCGGAAAGACCGTTTCGTTGAGCGAAGCAGAGGAGCAGGGTTACATCAGGTCGGAAGTGCTGGAGATGCTGAGCCGCGGCATCGGCGTCACTGAGAACGGACGCGAGGTGAGCATTCTCGAGGCAGTGCTGCTCGGATTGCTCGATCCGAAGTCCGGTCAATTGCTGGATCCACGTAGCAAGAGAATAGTACCTTTGGAGGAGGCGATCAAGCGGGGACTCATCACTCCCGATGGTGCCGCGCTGCTTACCAGCTTACTGAATATCGCGGTTACCACGCAGACCGTAACGAAGACCGTCAGAACATACGTGACGACTCTGCAAACCGGCGAGACTGTTACAAGAGATTACAAGATGAGTTACGATGAAGCATTGAGCAGCGGCTTAATCGACGAAAGTAGAAACGAGTTTAGGGATCCCGACTCGGGAACGACGATGTCCATCGAAGACGCCTTTAGACAAAGCTTGCTCGGTGATGATGGTCATCAACGCGTTGTGCATTCACGAGAGCGTACTCCGGATTCGTTGCAGACAACTTTCGAAAGCACTTTAACGACAAGTATCGGTGAAGCACCTAGAAGTAGAAGAAGCGAATCGCCACCTAGGGCGATTGGCACGGTTACTAGTATTATTACCAAAGAAATTGTTCCGCGAGCATCATCTACGCCGACGAAAGAGTCGTCTTCGGTTACAATAACGATCGCACCATCAACGATGACTGATTCTGTTTCTTCTGTACGAGATTCAACGGCCAAAGAGACCTCGTCAGCCACGAAAGTTAGCGAATCGAAATGGATGTCGAAAACAAGTTCGTTCGACGAAACGCATGTACTAAGTCGCGATCTTAAATCACCTTTGCGTGATGAAAAACAAGACATGGAAACAGAAGTAATCTCACCAGTTACACCAACTACTAGTCGTACATCGGAGATCATGAAATTCATAGACAACGAACGTGTTTCCATGGATAAACGGGTATTCGAACTACCCACGGATGGCTGGACACTCGCCGAAGCTATCGACAGGAAACTATTTGACCCTGCTACAGGTCTTTTCATAATTCCAGGCACCGACAGATTGGTTTCTTTCGAGGAATGTATTAAATTGCAGATCATTAATCCGAATTCTGGTTTCGTTATCGATCCCAACAACGGAAGAAAGATATCCTTGGTGCGAAGCTTGGAGAAGAATATTCTGGACTCCACCGGTCACTACTGTTATCCGCAAAAGATCTCGATGAGAGAAGCGATCGCGAATGAATTGATCATACTGGAAGGCAGCTCGAGCATGGATAGCGATAACACTAACCAGAGACTTCTTCAGATCACGAGGGTTTCGGGCAAGCCCGATAAAGTGGAGTTGACGCATGTTGGCGATCCTTCTCAGCAACTGGAGATAAAGACCAGCGACGAAATATCTACGCCGGATCCGGTGCAGGTAACTCAAGGAGTGATTTACGATCCGGCAACGGCTCTAGTGATCTCCACCAAAACCGGCAAATCTGCGAGTCTCTTAACCGCCGTTTCCGAAGGAACGATACCATCTGCCGCCGTAATCGTCAAGGATCCAACGACGGGTAAAGACATCAGCATGGCGGATGCTGTCAACCGCGGTATTCTCGATATTAATACGCGTGAATATAAAATCGACGATGGCAGGAAGATATCTCTGATCGACGCGGCAAAATTCGGAGTGGTAGCCGTTCTTGGTGCTCCCCTTGCGGCCACCGCGGCCGCCATAGAAGCGGTACAGAGAACGATGGTGAAAGATCCAGTAACCGGTAAGAAAGTGCCGAGGGAAGTCGCCATTGAACGTGGCATCATTCCGATGGACGAAAATACAATTTCGCCGATTATTGAATCCGCAAGTAGTACCCCCGACGAAAATGAAAAAGTTATTGCGAGACATATTGTACACGAAGAACCTGGAAATGTTCGCGTATCGAAGGAAGACGCTAAGAGTGCAACTTTGATTGACTCAAAATCTGTCGGTGATGTTACGGATGGTGAAAGTTTAGGCACGAAGACCAGAGCGCGAGTGACGGTCGAGCCGAGATATCAAGTTACGATTGGTAAAGCGAGAACGTTATCGCAGAGCCCCGAACGAGAAGCGAAGCCTATCGTTCTGCAGAAAATGCGAAAAAGAATAGTAAAAGTTGAGGAAGCGTGCAAGAGCGGTCTCATCGACGTGGAAACAGCGGATACCTTCGCGAAGAAGATGTGCAACGAGAAAGGGGAGCCGATTACACTTTCGGAGGCAATCCGTGACGGCCGAATAGACGCTAATCAGGGACAGATCGTGGATCCACAAAGAGGCGACGTGCTCAGCATCAAGCAAGCTATCGATCGCGGAATTCTGGATCCAGAGAGCGCGCATATATTGGTGCCTTTGGCGAAAAGCTTGTCCGTGCACAGCTTGTACAAGCAAGGCTTGCTGGAACCTTCGGAGGGTAAAATTGTCCATCCAGAAACGGGCGCGTATCTCACCCTCAACGAGGCTATAGTATGCGAGATAGTGGATCCTTTATCTAACTTGATGTTTACCACCGACGGCCGTACCGAAACGTTGATGTCTGCTATCGCGAACGATATTATCGATCCAGAGAGATTGTTGGTCAAGACGAAAAGCGGCAGCGTGAATCTAGTCAAGGCGATAGAGAACGAGGCGATAGAGAAAGTGTTCGAGCTGAAAGAACCGGCCGAATCTTTTAATATACCGCCGGCAGGAATGACGTTCCCCGTAGCGCTAAAACGTGGATTGATAGACATTAGCAAGAAAGAAATACGTCATCCGATTACCGGGGAGCACTTGCCACTGGAGGACGCTATAAAAGATGACTTCATCATGGCATTACCATATCCAGTGGCTCCTGACAGTATCGAAATAACGAAGGCTTTGGAATCGGGATTGATCGACAGGGACAACGCTGTATTTTTCCATCCCACTACGGGAACTCCAATTCCAATTGTCGAGGCTGTCGAGTCTGGCCTGCTCATCATCAAACCGCCGGCTCGCGGTGAAAGTACAGCCATTACCGAGACAATTACATCGTATCACACTATCACGACCAAGACTGTCGAGCTTTTGCCTGGTTATGCACTGAAGAGCGCGATGGAAGTACAAGATATTAATACCGGTAATATTATCACTATCGAAGAGGCCCGACAAAGAGGTATCATCAAGGACGAATCTGAAACCAAGCGAGAATTCACGACGAAAGATATCAAGATGTCTTTCGATCACGCGGTGGAGAAAGGATTGGTAGATATGAATACGGGTATTTTCACCGATCCTTGTACCGGTGCTACGATGCCTATCGCTAAGGCCGTCGAAAAAGGAATCCTCGATACTTCATCTAGCAAGAGTGAATCTGAAACACCCAGGGAATCGTCTAATAACAGTTTGACCGTATTAGAGGCAATCGAGCGGATTTACGACGAAGAAACTGGGACCTTCAAAGATCCCGAGACGAACGAATCCTACAACTTGACGGAAGCGATGAAAGTAGGCCTAATAGAACCCGATTCCGTGCTTTATAACGTGAAAACCAAAGAATCTATCACCACCAGAGAGGCAGTTGAGAAAGGTTTGCTCGATCCCGTCACTGGAAAAATGAAGATCACGCGGGATCAAAAGGATCGTTCGATCAGCATAGCGGAAGCTACGAAAATGGGTCTCCTGGCAGTCGTCGCCGCGCCAGTCTTAGCTGGAAAAGCAGTTGTCGACGCAATTTCGAATCGTAAGTCTAAAGAGACAAAGCCGAGTGCATCCGTGACGACGAAATTATCTGTCTCGGTGAAGGAATCGAGTCCGCCTTCAACAATTATTTCAAGTCAAATTACCCAGAGATCTCATGTCGATTCTCACGAGAGTGAAGAAAAGAAATCAAGCAAAATCGAAATCCAGAAACAAGTGCTTTCAGATGCAAGAATGACCGAAGAGATTCAAATTACAGAGACGGAAATGGAGGACGACAGTCAATTGAAGAGGATCACGGACGAAGAAACGCCAAGGCACATCTCAATAATGATTACGAAAGAATTAACGCCTCAGATTCTTGCGGAATTCGGAGTGTTTGATCCTGTAAGAGAGAAATTCTTGGATCCGGAAACGGGTACCGTCACTTCCTTCAACGATCTAGTGCTGAATCTAAAAGTCTTCGATCCTGATCGAGTGATCGTCAAGGATCTGTCATCCAAGACGGACTTGTACGTGACACTACGCGAGGCAATCAACCGGCCTCTTGTAGACAGGAACGTCGCTAACATGGTCGATCCGAAGACCGGTAAGAAGATACCGTTCTTCGAGGCGGTGCGTTTGGAATGGATCAAGGAGGAACCGGAGGATGAGATAGAGAGAGAACAGTTCGCAGAATTTCAACCTCTGGGCTTGCAAGAAGCTATCGATATCGGCGTGTGTAATCCCATCACAGGAACGATTCGAGATCCGAAAACGGGACAAGCGTTGTCTATGAACGAAGCTATTGATGCGGGTCTCATCGACGCTGACATGCTCGGCGTGAGAAATCCGATCACCGACGAGATCGTGCCGTTTTCCGAGGCGCTGGATACCGGCGTCGTGGATCTTTGCAAGGACGTTGTCATCAATACCGAAACGAGAACGGAAATCGATATCACGACCGCGTTTCTGCGAGGTCTGATTGTGCCCGTTTCTCGTAAGCCGATCTCATTGGAAGCTATTATCAGACAAGGTCGCTATGACGCGGATACGGGAAGAATAGAAGATCCTCTGACTAAACAATCGATTGACGTCGAGGAGGGTGTTCGCAGAAGCGTCGTCGATGCTTTTATCACCGAGATCGAGGACACGAAAGCCGGCTCGTCCGTCTCGTTGGACGACGCGCTGACGATGAATTTGGTGATTCCCAGTACAGGTCGTTTGCGCGACACGAAAGCCGGAGAGCTTCTACCTTTAGACGTAGCGCTTGATAAAGGTCTGATTATCACAACACCGTTCGTGCCTTCGCTGATCGACGCGATTGTTCAGGAATACTATTCACCGAAGACTGGTCTCGTCCTGAATCCTATGACTGGTGAAAATTTAACGCTGAAAGAAGCATTGGCCATTGGTTACGTCAACGGCTCGACCACAGTGGTAAAAGATGATAGAAAGGATAGCGTTATTCCCCTCAACGAGGCAGAGGGAAGTAAGCTGATAGATCTAGTGAGAGGAACATTGACCTATCCACATTCCATGACATTGGACGTCGCCTTTGAGAAGGGATACATCCTGAGTACTGTAACGCCGTGGACGCTACAAGAAGCCTTAGCTCTTCAAATTTACGACCCGAAGTCCGGTACTTTCAATATTGATGGTAATAATTGTACTTTAGAGGAAGCGATCGAGAAAGGTTTTATTAGCAAGGATAGTCCATCGATTAAAGATCCGAGAAACAACGATATTATATCTCTGGGCGACGCTATCAAGCACGGCTTTATCAACGCGAAGACCAGCACGGCGGTGGATCCATGTACCAGTGCGGCTCTTTCATTGACCGATGCATTAGATCGCGGCTTTATTGTGCCGGCGAAACGTAAGATATCCCTACCGGACGCCGTCTTCAAAGGTTTGTACGATCCGAAGACCGGACAATTTACAGTACCTGACACACAAGAGAAGCTTCCTACTGATCGCGCGATTAAGATGGGCGTGATAGATGCCACGACTGCGATTGTGCGAGATCCCAACGGTGACGTGATGACATTCAACAAGGCTATTAAGACTTCCATAGTCGATCCCAAATCTGGGACGGTTAGTTATGCCAGGGGACCGCCTGTAGATTTCCAGGAGGCGCTGGAACGTGGCTTGCTTCTCGAAACAAGAAGACCCATGAGCTTCAGCGAGGCAATTTCTAAGGGCATTCTCGACGAGAAGACCAACAAATTTTTAGATCCGCAGACGGGCAGTTATCTAACAGTATTAGAAGCCATACGAAAGAATCTAATAGATGCTGACTCTGTTACTGTCAAGGATACGAGATCCAGCATCTGGAAAACGATGACGCTAATGGAAGCTATACAATCGGACTACATAGACGGCACTACTGGCTACCTTATAGACCCCAGCAAGGGTAACAGGAACGTATCTCTGAGAGACGCCTTCGAATCTGGCCTCATCGTTGACAATAGAGCCGCCGTGTCTTTGCAGCGTGCCATCCATCAAGGATTGTACGACGATAATACGGGCAAGATCACCGATCCCAGTACAGGCAGAGCCGTGACGTTGCACGAAGCGATGAGAAAATGCATAATCAGTCCTACGTTGCCGTGTTATTGGGACAAACGTGGCGAACGTTTGTTGTCATTAGCAGAAACGTGTCGCGCTGGCGTAATCGACAGACGCACCGGGATGTTCAAGGAACCAGGCGCCAGTGGTTCGGTCTCGTTGTCAGTCGCGTTGCAGCTCGGTCTCATTGTCGACATAGAGAGCATGGGATTCGGCCTGTACGAGGCGATATTGATGAACATGTACGATGTCCCGTCGGGCAAATTCGTACATCCGACCAGCAACCGCAAGCTGACGCTAGCCGAGGCATGTCAAGTAGATTTAATAAATCCTCTGACATCGATCGTTAAATGCACCAGGTCTAACAGATACGTCCCGTTGGCCGAAGGAATTTCCTCAGGCATCGTCGACGACATTCGCGGCATGTATGTCATTCGCGAGCTTGACAAAGCGATTAATCTGCAAGAAGCGGCGAAGAAGGGCTTCATCGTCACGTCGAAGATGCCCCTCTCGATCGAGGAGACGGTCAAGTGTCGCCTTTACCGTGGTGACAGTGGTAAATTCACTAATCCTGTTGTTAACGAGTATCACGACTTGCTTCAGGCGATCAACTGCGGTCTCGTAGATCCTGATACTACCGCCTTGAAGGATGCGACGACCGGACAGATCAAGTCGCTGTTGACGGGCATCGAGGATGGGACGGTCGATGTGTCGCGAGGAAGAATATTAGATCCCAAGACGACACGCGCTTTTAATATTGATGTAGCTTTGGAAAGAGGCCTGTTGGTCACGATTGATAAACCTCTGGCGCAACAAATAGCACATAGATCACCTTTAGAGGCCTCCAAAGCCGGACTTGGCGACAAAAACGTCAAAGAATGCACTCTAGAAGAAGCGATCAACTATCAACTGATCGATCCGAACACGTCGGTTGTGAGAGATCCTAGAACCGGTCGGTTCGTGACGACGGCAAGAGCGATCGCGGACGGTGTCGTAGATCCTTCCGTCAGAGGTACAATTGAATTGAACGGCGGAAGCAAGAGAGAACCGCGTTTTGTGCGTTTCGGTGACGTTACCGTATTCGTCAGGGAACCTTTCACATTTGAAGAGGCGGTCGAGAAAGAGTATCTGTCGCTGGAATCGGGCAAGTTCACGGATCCGATCTCGAACGAACAATTGACCCTCAAGGAGGCGGTCGGTCTCGGTATCGTAGACTCGGACTCGGCGTTGATTAAAGACTCGCAGAAGAAGAAGCTGGTGAAATTGCCGGAGGCGTTCCGCAAGGGCATGATGGACGCGGAGAAGGGCAACGTGCTGGACACGGCCACGTCCAAGTTGTACAGTTTGTCCAAGGCCCTGGAAGCCGGCCTGTTGATCACCCCGCGGAACGGCGTTTCGTTCATCGAAGCGCTGCAGTTCGGTCTTTACAATCCGACCACGGGCGGCTTTCACGATCCCTTCGTTGTCACCTCCGTGCTAGATCGTAGACGCCTCACGCTGGCGGACGCAATCGAGTCGGGTCTGATCGATCCATCCACCACGGTGATTAAAGATCCGTTCACGGGTAATATCGCGAGTTTGTTAGAGGCAGTGAGTAGCGGGAAGGTAGATTCCGTAGGAGGCAGATTAGTCGAGGACACTGACGGCAAGAGTATCGACTTCGTGAGGGCCTTGGAGCGGGGTTATATACTCGCCGCTGAAGCCAGGGTAAGTAGGACCAGCGAGAATGATGCCTTTTACACAACCCCGCGACTCCCGCACCGATTGACTCTTTTTCCTACGTTCGTTTTATTTTTTTCCCCTTGCTCTGTTTGGGTTTCTCCAAGTTTTCTCACACCCGAATTTACGTTTGCTACTGTTTTCACTTACGATTCTCTTAACAGCTTCTTCCGAGAGTTGGATGTGATTATCATTACGCTATCACACGAATCGACATTACGTTTTATTGTCGTCCGATCCTCTTTCCGTTACATTTCGCCTTGCCTTGATCCGACGTGAATTTTTATACCATTATCATTCGCGAGGAAAGCCGCGCTTGCTGGCATGATGGTCCTTGCACGGACCTCTTTAGATCTTCGTTTTCGACTCGCATGACATTTTTATCTTGATCAAGGATTAAGAGGAAATAATATGTGTAATGTGCATGGACATAAATTAAAAACGTTCTCACTCTGATGTTTCTTTCTCCCTCTACTTCATAGAGGAATCATCCCCGTGCTTCCTTTTATCGGAATGCTCGCTTCAAATTATCTCATTCAAATTTATCTCAGATTTATCTCGGACTCTCCTCGTCATATAATATGTCATACTTACCTTCGTGCTTACCTTCCTTCATTACCTTAATGTGGGTTCAGTAAAGGCGGCCATCATCACGAACAACCATTAATCGGACATCGCGTACGTTCTCTCGGGCTCGTCATTTACAATCGGCGATCTGCAGACCATCGGACAATATCGAACATCGCATCATGAACAATACCTCCGCCACGAATATCATTAATCCTAAGCCAAGTTTTGTCGCATCAACAACGCTAATCCCTTTTTAATAAATTAAGTAGCATTAATCTATAATTTTATCGTTAATCTATAATTTTATCATTAATCTAATAATTTTAACTTGCTTATCTTATTTTTCGCGATAAAACTTCCATCGTCTTACGTGCAGCGCGATGCAAAAGTTACATCTATATGATTTATTTCAAAGAGACTTATGAAAATACAGCAATTTCTCAGTAAACTGAATCATATATTCGATCATCTTGATGCTAATAATTTTCTTTGGTTGGGAAAAAAAAAATACAAATCATTCGCTGAGCATACTAATGTGTACGGCATGCATGTACGGAATAAAAAAAATTGCAAATTGGCATTTTTCTCCATTTTTCATTCAAAATTAATGCTTTTACGAGAAGAAGGATTTGGCTGAAAGGACATGCAACCATAGTCACGTCGTTGCTCTCTGTCTTTTATCATCCTTCAGTATTGACTTAATCAGGATACAAGTGACAGACAATTGTGGCAGATAAATTAAAGGCATTGGTGAATAAAAAATTAAATTCGATAATAGTTGTTTTTATAATATGTAAAAGAAGCAACAGGATTGCATTAAGAGATATAAGGCAATAGTAGATGGTAGGACATTTTTAACGTAATGTTAAGTAACGTGAAACGCTTGACGGTAATCAAGACCAACGCAATAATTGTAAGCACCGCATTAGCACTTCCTAATGTGTTACTCAATATTTAAAAAAGTTTTTCATAAAAAATAATATAAGGGATAAGTTTCTGGAGCCTCAGTTGGTTTTATTTACCGATCCGCGCGAGAAATTCGTACGATTAACACATTACGATGAAATTAACAAATGTATAATATCTTGTCTTAATTTTGTCAATTTACTTATTAATATGCGTTTAATTCAACTAGTTTTTAATATCTGTCTATTCAAAGTTATGATAATTATTATACATTTAAATGTTTTTTCCTTTTTTTTCAGGTATGATTATGTTTACTTATCATGAACCTATGTTTTCGCTAGCATGAGTTAGCGGGAGTTTTTCCACGTTGTACATTACTGTATCATACATTTATACACATTATTTTATATGCAGTACATCATCACACGATCGTTACTCCGTCATTGTGCGTTTTAATTTATTTGCTTGTTGGAACGTGTTTTTATTACGTTATTTTCATACTGTTATCGTTTATGCTTTGAAACTGCATATGAAAAAACCCGATACGAGAAATATGCAGTTCTTGCAGATAAATTAAAGCTACCATTTAATACTGTATTTTACCTGTACGTTAAAAGTGTGCCTGTGTTTGCATGCGTGAGATATGTCGTAAGCTTACCTATGTTTCTTTAATCTTTAATTAATACGATGCCTATTATCGTCATTGGTAAGATGGCGATATTGTTATGATTTACCTTAGTTTTCTTTCTAGCACATTAGATTTAGCCAGATAGATGGGCTGCACGAGTAGATAGAAATGAATCGTTTTCCTCTAACTTCGTTTTAGCAAGCGGTGGAGGAAAAGTACAAGCTCTGTGACGAGACGCTCTCAAAACTTCTGCAGTGGATCTCCGAAATTGAGGACAAGCTGGCGAATCAAGATACCGTCAAGGAAGACGTTGAGCAGTTAAGAAAGCAGATAATTATTATGAAAGTAAGCGATAGAACTCACATAACTGTAATTCATGTAAATACGCTTATTTTATAGAATTAAGTAATTACATATGAAATCTAATGTCACTTGTAGGAAATAAAGGAAGATCTTGAATCGCACAGTCGATCCGTTTCATCCTGCCTGGATCAGATTCGACAGGTCGTCTTGACGGGCAGCAACGTGTTATCCAGCGACGAAGTGTCTACTTTGGAGAAGAACGGTCGATCTCTTAGAACCCGATTTGACAAAGCGTTAGATCGCACTGACAAATTAGTTAAACGTCTCATTGGTGCCAGAGATGAATTAACAAAGTTCAAGTCAGTATCTCTTGCATAATTACTTGAATAATTTAGTGTTTTCGAAATTTTAATTGACTTTTTGTTTCACAGGAATGAACTCACGACGTTCTCGATTTGGTTGGATAAGGCCAGAAGCGTGCTTGAAGAGAAGGAGCGTTCCTTATCCGATCTGAACAAGCTCAGTAGCAGCACGGATACGACTCGCGATTTCATCAGCGATGTTATCGCTCACCAAGCAGATTTGAGATTTATTACCATGGCCGCGCAAAAGTTCGTTGACGAGAGTAAAGAGTATCTCCAAGTTCTTAACGACTTCAGGACCAGCTTGCCACAGAGATTGCCACACAAAGAGCCCACAGCTAGCCAGGATTCGCCGGTACGAGCCGAAGTATCCAGCGCGACAACTCGGTACAAAGATCTACTATCCCGAGCAAATCTCCTGTCAGACAGATTGTCGGGAGTCGGCGGCAAACAGAGAGATTATCATGATTCATTGGATAAAGCTAGAACGTGGTTGAGAGAGGTCGAGCCGAAAGTGCACAGAGTTATCTCCGAACCTGTTGCCGCGGAACCGAAACAAGTGGAGGATCAATTGAGCAAGGCCAAGGCGTTGAACAATGAATTCCTCGCTAATGAGCGTCTAGTCGACAACGCTAAACACAGCGTTGAGGCTCTATTACGTTCTTTGGAGGGCCAACTGACAATCAACGAAGCTAACGAGCTCGAGGAACCCGTGAAGGCGTTAGAAGATAAGTACAAACAACTGAGTAACGCTCTGGCTGACAAGTGTCAAGAACTTGACACAGCGTTGGTGAGAAGCCAAGGAGTGCAAGATGCGTTGGACAGTCTGGTTGCATGGCTGAACAACGTTGAGAGTCAATTTAAGTAAGTATAAGATAGATACGATTTTATTATTTTTGAATTTTCTTGTGTTATCTTAAGCTTATCATTATTTTAACTGTATTGTAACAAATCGTATTGCACAGGTCTCTTCAACGTCCAGCAAGTTTGCAGAAAGAACGCTTGGAAGAGCAACAAAGAGAACAGCGATTACTTCAAGCAGACTTGGATAGTCACCGTTTGAGCGTAGAAACTATCACAGCGAACGCTCAAGATCTTCTCCTAAATTCGAGCAACGTTCGCATCGCCAAACGTATCGAGAGCAAGTTGAAGGATGTGCAAAGCAGATTTGAGAAACTGATGGACAAATCTTTGAGGCGCGGTGAATTCCTGGACGAAATCGCGCAGGCCCTGAACGAGTTCCTCGGAGATGTGGCCAAATTTGAAAGTTGGTACGCGCATATGATGGAAGTTCTCGACTCGAGGGATTTGAACAAGCTCGATATGTCGGAGTGCGAGGCCAAGATGGCTCGACTCATCGACATGCGCGAGGATCAGCGCGGAAACTTCGAAGATCTTATACGTAACGGGAAGAATCTGATCTCCAAGAAGGATATAACCGAAGCGGGCGCGATTAGAGATAAGATCAAGGCGCTCGAATCTCAATGGAAGGAACTGAACAATCTGCTCGACGAGAAACAACGATTGTGCAAATCGAGGGCAGAACAACACACGGCGTATGAGAAACTGCGGGATCAAGTGCTCGATTGGCTTACTCGTACGGAGAACAAGGTGCAAAGACTCGAGCCGGTCGCTGTGGATTTGGACAAATTGAAAATACAGCAGGAAGATTTGAAGCCCATACAAAAGGAATATCGTGATTACGGCAACACGGTCGACAAGATCAACGATCTCGGTATCGCTTACGATAGTTTGATGAAGGAACGCGGCGAAAGTCCAACGCGTCGACGTGGCAGTGCTAGCCCAACGAAGAGACCAGGTATTATCCTTGCTATTGTCACTACATATATGAGCGATTTTGCATAGATACTTTTCGACTGCATGATTTTGTGAACTGTGCATATTGGTTTTTTTGTGAACCAATTGCTACTAGTTTATGTAACTTATCAGTTATAAGAACTAGCTCATAGATCTTTCACATTGCATCTTTTTCAGCACACAATCATTGCTATTTTCGTTACGTTTGATCGTTTTTTTCTTAATTTTTTTTTTTGTAGTACTGCGAATGTCACAAGACGGTCGCTCGCCGTCACCCACTAAATCCTACGCAGTTCAAAGTCCGGTCTCCCCAGGTGGTAGCAGCGGATTTAGCAGCCGCCGTTCGAGCCAAGATGGTTTCCATCTGGAGGAATTATCGCCCGTTCAACAGCAACTTTCGGAAATTAATCATAGATACGGATTACTCGGTGTCAGATTGTCGGATCGCCAAACGGAGTTAGATAACATTAGAGAGGAATTGAAGAAACATTTGGACCATTTGAAAGTACTCTCTCAATTCTTGGATAAGGTAATTTCTTATTTTTTTTTAAATAATTTTGTATTTTATGTATATTTTGACTATATAAATATAATACATAACTTTTTTTTTTACCAGATTCAACGGCAGTTGCCTAAAGAAAGTATGCCTGCAACTAAAGATGATGCAGACAAAACGGCCAAACAAGTTAAGGTTCTCGTCGAGGAAATGTACGAGAAACAATCTTTACTGGATAGTACTCGAACACAAGTGCGTGATTTAGTCAGACGTAAGAAAGATGCATACGGTGTAGATAGATTGAATGACGAGATGGAAGACGTTGCCAGTCGGTGGAGATCGATTTCGGACAGATGCAAGGACCGAATTAAATTCTTGGAAGACATTAAAGACTTCTATGACACGTACGATGGTCTTAATTCCTGGCTCGGCGCTAAAGAGCGTATGTTGGGCGCTTTGGGACCAATTTCAGCCGATCCTCGTATGGTCGCGAGTCAAGTGCAACAAGTGCAGGTTTTGCGAGAGGAGTTTAGAACTCAGCAACCGCAATTGGATCATCTCATACAAGTCGGGGAAAGTATTCTTGTCACGATATCCATTGATTCGGCAGATGGACAGAAGATAAACGCGAAGTTGCAGAGCATTTTACAGAGATGGGCGGATCAAATGGGAAGATTGGACGAAAGAGCTCAGAGTTTGGGAGATGCTGTTGATACTAGTCGTGAATTCGATGCCAGTCTTAATCGGCTGCGAGATGCTCTGCAAGGAATCTCGGACAATCTAGACGAGTTGTCTCTTGAAAAGGATCCCGAAGAACAGCTTCGTAAGATCGAGAATTTGGAGAGACAGCTGGAAGGTCAGAGACCGTTGTTAGCCGACGCGGAGATGGCCGGTGCACAGCTTTGTGAGGTTCTGAGTGACCCAGCGTCGAGATCCGAAATTCAAGGAAAGCTCGCCACAGTCGGCAAGATGTACAATAACTTGCAGAAGAAGCTCGATCATAGGAAAGCAGAAATCGAAGGTAATCTGCGAGATGGAAGACAATTCGAGGCCTCTTGCAGCAGAACTCTGGGATGGCTCGCGGATGAACTCGGAAATATGTCTGAAAAGCTGCTGGTGTCTGCCGACAGAGAAGTCTTGCAACAGCAACTTGATCATCATGAGGTATGTGTCACTATTTAAGAAATTTCTATCTTCTTTTCTTTACTTATACGTTTCATACCCCGTCAGTTCTATTTTATTGACAAAAACAAAATATAATTTTTAGCCTGTTTATCGTAATGTGATGAGTAAAGAGCACGAAGTCATAATGCTGTTGAACAAAGGACGCGACATACTTGCGCGGTCTCAGAAAGTTGAAAATCGCTCACTTCAACGTGACTTGGATAAGATGCAGTCGCAATGGGATCGTTTAAAGAAGGACACCGTCGAAAGGCACACCCGATTGCAGACCTGCGCGGAGCACTGCAAGAAATACTACAAAGCTCAAGACGTATTTCTTCCTTGGCTTCGACAGGCCGAGGATAAATTGGACAGTTTGATCCCTACTTCCTTTAGACGCAAAGATATCGAGAAGCAGCTGAAAGAATTATCGTCGTTCAGGAACGAAGTGTGGAAGCACTCCGGGGAGTTCGAAAATAACAAGATGCTTGGCGAGACATTTGTCGGAGCTTGCGACATTGACAAACAAAATGTGAAGAACGAGCTTAGCGCTATGAAAACAAGATGGGATAAATTAAACAATGGTAAATTTATTATTAAAACATTATAGTTTATCCTTAGTTTTTTACTCATGTGTGTTGTGTTACAATATTGTAATTTAATTATTTCTTGCAGACTTGTTGTCTAGAACACAATCGTTGGAAGATACCGCTCGTCACTTAATGGACTTCAATGAGAATTTACGCGATTTGCAACACGGTTTACAACGTTGTGAAGATAAGTTAGCTTCACACGATGCTCTTGGTGGAGCGGCTAAAGATCCGAAACTTCTCGACAGAATAAAGGTAATTAGGTTTATTCTACTCTCATAAAACGAAAATTATGATTAATACAAAATATATACTTATTATGTAATTTTTAGAACTTGCGAGAGGAAACAACGAGTTTGAAGAAACCCTTACAATGCGTGAGACAGCAGGCTAACGATCTCGTGAACAAAGCCGGCGAGCAGGGCGTCGATGCGACACATTTACAAGACGAGATTGACAATGTCACCGATCGTATTAATGACCTGCAAGCGAAACTGGATGACAGATGCAACGAGCTGCAAAGCGCAGCGACGGCGGTCGCGCAATTTAACGATCAAGCAAAATTGATTAACCAACATCTGTCCGCTCTCGAAAAAGATCTAGACTCCATGAAAGCACCCGGTAGAGAAATCAAGATTGTACGAGGACAATTGGAAGATACCGCCAAGATTATTAGCAGAGTTAACAAACTTTATGAAGAAATTGGCGATCTGCAAAATCGCGGCGAACGTTTGGTTGATTACGGCTTCGCTGCTGATGCTGTAGCGACGAGAGATCAGGTTGAAGGATTCAAACGACAAATTGGCAAACTGGATGAGCGCGCGCGTACTAGAGAAGATGAACTCACTTCTACCTTGAACAAGTTGCAAGAGTTCTATCAATTGCACACGAAAGTTATGGAAGGTATCAGCGACGCAAACGAACAGGTCAGGAGATTTAAACCTGTCGGATCTGAAGTGGACTCGATTAAAGCTCAGCAGGAAGACTTCAGAACTCTCAAAGTTAAGAAGATTGAACCACTCGCACACGCCGTTGAAAACTGTAATGCGCTCGGTCAAAACCTTATACAAACTGCAGGACGAGATGTCAATACCAGTAATATCGAAAAAGACGTCGATAAAATGAACGAAAGGTGGAACGACTTAAAAGACAGGGTGAGTATTTGATTTGTATTTAAATGTATATATATAATGTCTAATATATTTATGCAAGAATTAACAAGATGCATTGTTTTATTGTTTAATTAATAATTATTTATTTTTTAGCTAAACGAGCGCGATCGCAAGTTGGATGTTGGATTACTACAGTCGGGCAAGTTCCAGGAAGCTTTAGACGGTTTAGAGAAATGGTTGACCGATACGGAAGAGATGGTTTCGAATCAAAAACCACCTTCGTCAGATTACAAAGTCGTGAAGGCGCAATTACAAGAACAGAAATTCCTGAAGAAGATGTTGCTGGACCGACAAAATTCTATGACATCCCTCTACAACATGGGACGAGAGGTAGCTGCCGATGCGGACCCGAAGGAGCGTAAGGCCATCGAGAAACAATTAAATGATTTAGTAGGCAGATTTGACAATTTGACAGAAAGCGCCGCAGAGAGAATGGACGCTCTTGAGCAAGCAATGGCGGTGGCAAAGCGATTCCAAGATAAATTGATACCACTTGCTATCTGGTTGGATAAGACGGAGAAGAAAGTGAGAGATATGGAGCTAGTCCCTACCGACGAGGAGAAGATACAGCAGCGGGTCAGTGAGCACGACATACTTCACGAAGACATTATATCGAAGACACCAGACTTCAGCGAACTCACGGAGATAGCCAGTCAACTTATGTCGCTGGTAGGCGAAGACGAAGCTGCTTTGTTGGCCGACAAGCTTCAGGATGCGGCAGATAGATACGCGGCTTTGGTCGAACGATCCGAAGCTCTCGGTAGTTTGCTGCAACGTTCGAGACAGGGCTTACGTCATCTGGTTCTTACATATCAAGATTTACAGGCGTGGATGGAAAGCATGGAAATCCAATTGTCCAAATATCGCATCTTAGCTGTACACACGGAGAAGCTCTTGCAACAAATGGACGACCTGGCGGATCTTACAGAGGAGGTATCTACACGGCAAACGGAAGTCGACAGTACCGTTGATTCCGGCCTAGAACTGATGAAACACATTTCGAGTGACGAGGCGCTTCAACTGAAGGACAAGTTGGACTCCTTGCAACGACGATTTAACGATCTCGTCACGCGTGGCTCGGATCTTTTGAAACATGCTCAAGAATCTTTGCCACTGGTGCAACAATTCCACGATAACCACAATCGTCTGATGGATTGGATGCAAGGCGCGGAAACTGCTTTGCAGTCGGCCGAACCTCGCGAGGAAGAGATTATCCGACTCGAGATGGAGATATCGGAATACAGACCCGTCTTGGACAAGATCAACGCGGTCGGCCCACAACTGTGTCAAATGTCACCAGGAGAAGGTGCTGCGACCATCGAAGGTCTCGTGACCAGGGACAATAGGCGATTCGACGCGATTGCCGAGCAGATTCAGAGAAAGGCGGAAAGAATTCAGTTGAGCAAGCAGCGATCCTTGGAGGTGATCGGCGATATCGACGATCTGCTCGACTGGTTTAGAGAAGTGGACAATCAACTTCGAGAGGCCGAGCCGCCCAGCAGCGAGCCTGAAATTATTAGAGTACAATTGAAAGAACATAAAGCGCTCAACGACGATATATCCAGTCAGAAGGGTAGAGTCCGTGATGTTATTTCGACTGCGAAGAAGGTGATACGCGAGAACACTCAGCATGAAGACACGTCTACCATCAGAGATAAGATGGAGGACTTGCGCGAAACGATGGAAATTGTATCAGCTTTGTCGACAGATAGATTGGGAGCTCTCGAGCAAGCTCTACCGTTAGCGGAACACCTTCGCGATACCCACGCCGGCCTAGTCAGTTGGCTCGAGGAGGCTGAACAACAAGTCGCTATGTTACCCATGCCCGCTTTGCGACCTGACTTGATAGCGACCCAACAGGACAAGAATGAGCTTCTCATACAGAGTATCAACGAGCATAAACCTCTGGTGGAGAAGCTCAACAAAACCGGTGAGGCACTTATCAAGTTGTGCAACGAGGAAGAAGGTATAAAGGTACAAGACATTTTGGATAATGACAACGCTCGCTATGCGGCACTGAGAGCCGAGCTGAGGGGCCGGCAACAGGCGCTGGAACAGGCACTGCAGGAATCCTCTCAGTTCTCCGATAAATTGGAGGGTATGCTGCGCGCACTGTCTTCTACCGCCGATCAGGTGAACGGCGCCGAACCGATTAGTGCCCATCCGCCTCGTTTACGCGATCAGATGGAGGAGAACGCCGCCTTGGCAGACGATCTCGCTCAGAGATCCGAGGCTTACGCGGCCGTTAAGAAAGCGGCGGATGACGTGATCAGCAAGGCCGGCAACAGGGCCGATCCGGCGGTGAAGGACATCAAACGCAAGCTGGATAAGCTCAACAAATTATGGACCGACGTACAGAAGGCCACGAATAACCGCGGTCGCACCTTGGACGATACTCTAGCCGTCGCCGAAAAATTCTGGGCCGAGCTGAACGGAGTTATGGCCACTCTGAGGGAGTTGCAGGACGCGCTGGCTGGACAGGCACCACCTGCGGCTCAACCAGCCGCTATTCAACAACAGCAAGTGGCGTTGCAAGAAATCCGACAGGAGATCGATCAGACGAAGCCGGATGTCGAGCAAGTCCGAACCTCGGGACACGACTTGATGAGCTTGTGCGGCGAGCCGGACAAACCTGAAGTGCGAAAGCACATCGAAGATTTGGATCAGGCTTGGGACAACGTCACTGCTCTGTACGCTAGACGCGAGGAGAATCTAATCGACGCCATGGAGAAGGCGATGGAGTTCCACGAGACGCTGCAGAACCTGTTGGAGTTCTTGCAAGAGGCCGAGGACAGATTCGCGGAGATGGGCCCGCTTGGCAGCGACATCGACGAGGTGAAGAAGCAGATCAAGCAGCTGGCTAATTTCAAGGCCGAGGTGGATCCGCATATGGTGAAAGTCGAGGCGTTGAACAGGTGAAAATTTTATTTTTAAGTAAAAGCAAGAATCTACATGTTAATGGCGTTACAAAGAGTTCAGTGCGCAGCATTGTCCCCTTTGTGCAACTCCCATCCGAGAATCGTTTGCGATGAACGACCTTTGAGAAAACGTAAAATTCTAATCCCGACTTTTGTTTTTCTGTGCCGGTTCCCGAACATAGGAGTCTTACAAGGCAAGTCAATCTCTCTCTGTGTTGTCGCTGGTAGTTAGAGCATGGCTTCATGTTGTTCTGAACGTGTTTACTTCCCTCCCCCGTTTAGTTTAATAATCTTGCTGCCCCCATAACAATTTGCGTCACACATTTAATCGGATCCTCCCCCTTTATGTTACCTCTAGGCAAATTACTCAGCCGCATGTATCAGGTAAATCGAGTGATCAACCACGAGAATTCGTAGACGATAATACATTTTACTTTCTTGATACAAATAATGTGGAAACGGCAGTAATTAATATCCAGTTTTGATATTAATTCCTCCGGTAGTTAAAAACTCATTGAAATTTTTATACCCATCCTCCCTGTAGATGGTTCAATGTTGTGTGGTTCGAGTACATATAGCAGCATATACGTTGCTGCATAACGTCAAGAAAAGTGGCTATGTGCTTTCTAATATTAGTCTTTCCGTATCTAGGCAAGCGGCCGAATTAACGGAAAGAACATCCTCCGAACAAGCAGCAGCCATCAAGGAACCGCTCGGTGCCGTGAACAAACGCTGGGACGGATTGCTGAGAGGCTTGGTGGAGAGGCAACGATTACTGGAGAACGCGTTATTGCGACTCGGTCAATTCCAGCACGCTCTGGACGAGCTATTGGTGTGGATCGAGAAAACTGACAAGACGTTGGATAATCTCAGACCAGTAGCGGGTGATCCACAAGTGATCGAAGTCGAATTAGCCAAGCTGAAGGTTCTAGTGAATGATATACAAGCTCATCAGACGAGCGTTGACACTCTGAACGATGCCGGACGACAATTGATTGAAGATGGCAAAGGTACCGCGGAAGCGTCTACTACAGCCGATAAACTGGGCACTCTGAATCGCCGTTGGCGAGATCTGTTGCAACGCGCCGCTGATCGTCAACGAGAACTGGAAGATGCCTTACGAGAGGCACAATCCTTCACTGCTGAGATACAGGACTTGCTGTCGTGGTTGGGCGACGTGGATAACATGATAGTAGCTTCCAAGCCCGTTGGTGGATTGCCCGAAACCGCATCCGAGCAATTGGAACGCTTCATGGAGGTGTACAACGAGCTGGAGCAAAACCGTCCGAAGGTCGAAACGGTGCTGCAACAAGGACAGGAATACCTGAAGAAAGCGGATACGACCAGTGCCGGTGGATTAAATCACAATTTGCGAACGTTGAAGCAAAAATGGGACAACGTGCTTTCGCGCGCCAGCGATAAAAAAATTAAGTTAGAAATTGCCCTGAAGGAGGCCACTGAGTTCCATGACGCGTTACAAGCTTTCGTTGATTGGTTGACTAACGCCGAAAAGATTCTGACGAATCTCAGACCGGTCTCAAGGGTTATGGAAACCATACTTCAACAAATCGAGGAACACAAAGCATTCCAGAAAGACGTCGGCGTCCATCGCGAAACCATGCTGAATCTCGACAAGAAAGGAACTCATCTCAAATACTTCTCTCAAAAACAAGACGTAATTCTTATAAGAAACTTGCTCGTGAGCGTGCAACATAGGTGGGAACGAGTAGTTTCTAAGTCAGCCGAGAGGACGAGGGCTTTAGATCACGGTTACAAAGAAGCTAGAGAGTTCCACGATAGCTGGTCGAACTTGATGAACTGGTTGGACGACACTGAGAAGACGTTGGACGAGGTCGCTGCCGACGGACTTGGCGGCAACGATCCGGACAAAATTAAATCGCGTCTCAACAGACACCGCGAGGTACAAAAGGCATTGAGTGCTAAACAAAGCACGTACGATAACACCATGAAGAACGGCAAAACGTTGAAGGATAAGGCGCCGAAGACTGATGAACCTGCCTTGAGAGAACTCCTGAACGAATTGAAGAACAAGTGGACTACAGTCTGCGGTAAATGCGTGGATCGACAGAGAAAGTTAGAAGAAGCTCTATTATTCTCCGGACAATTTAAAGATGCGATTCAGGCACTGCTGGAGTGGTTGAGCAAGACCGAGAAATATCTGGCCAATACCGGACCACTTTACGGCGATCTGGATACAGTAACTAATTTAGTAGAGCAACACAAAACTTTTGAGAGAGATTTAGATTTACGCGCCTCACAAATGGAGTCCGTCATTAAGACCGGTCGTGAACTTGAATCTAAAGCCTCTATTGAAGACGCATCGATGATCAGATCGCAGTTAAACGAATTAAACAGTCTCTGGGACAGAGTAACCAGTCTCTCATCGAAGAAGTCCAGACTGTTGGAAGAAGCCATCAGAGAGGCCGAACGACTTCACAAAGCTGTTCACGTGTTGCTGGAATGGTTGAGTGATGCAGAGATGAAGCTACGATTCGCCGGACCGTTGCCGGAAGACGAGCAGGAAAGCAGAAACCAATTGATGGAGCATCAGAGATTCCTTCGCGAGTTACAGACTAAGGAAATTGAAAAAGACAATACGTTAGAGTTGGCACATATTATTCTTGGAAAAGCGCATCCCGATGGTGCTGCAGTTATTAAACACTGGATCACGATTATTCAGTCTAGATGGGAAGAAGTGGCAACCTGGGCCTATCAAAGGAATCAAAGACTGGAAAATCATATGCAGGGGCTACAGGTTTGTATTATATATGCTTTCACATATTTTATCTCATAGAAAAGACTGATATAATTACTTGTATATTTGTAGGATCTTGATAATCTTCTTGAGGAGTTATTAGCCTGGCTCGAAGGTTTGGAGAACACTTTGAATGCCTTAGAAGCGGAACCCTTGCCCGACGACAGGGCTACGCTCGAAATGCTTATCGCGGACCACAGAGAGTTTATGGAAAATACCAGCCGAAGACAAAACGAGGTTGATCGCGTGTGCAAAGCCCGACAAATCAAGCCGATAAAGGATACGAGAAAAATATCGAAAGTCAGATCACCAGCGCCTATGTACGTATTTATCCACATGAAAATTTATATGCGTAACGCTAATATATTGATACAATAGAAATTCTCGTTTTTGTAAAGCAATACAGATACGTGATGGATGCTGATAATATGTGCAGCATTGTATTTCATTATGCTTGCTCCGTATTCGAATCATTAAGCTTTGTTTGCATTATGCTCTTATATGTGTGCTACATTTGTCTGTGCATTTAACTATTTTTGTTTCACGAGTTTTATCGTGCACATTACAATTTTAGGAACAGTTACAGACCACCAAGTTTGATAGGATTTTTTATTTTGCTAGATGCCTGCAGTTTTTTTTGTATATCATCTTTTATGTCTTGAATTTCGTATATTGTGTGTATTTCACTGTTGCATGATATGTTGCTTTTGCAATGGGATTTCAGTAAGGATCTCTATCAGGATAACGAGCATGAGCAGCCTCAGCCTCGTAAACAAAGGTGCGTTGTCCATCATAACATAGTAAATATTTTCTACATATTTCAATCGCATAGCCTTTTCGTAAGTACAATGTTCCTGTGTTTAATACGCGCATCTTTAGTAGCAATGTATACGTTTATTTTTGTACGTCTTTGTAATATTCAAGACACTACATTCTTATCACACGATAATTCTTGTTCGCACAATAATTTCACGGAATCCAGCAAGAGTCTAGAATTTAGTTAAGTGTATTAACTCACTCGCTTTTCACTCGTGACTGTGACATGCATAAACTTACTACTATTCACAATGCACTGTATTAAAAAATTTAATCAGATATCTCCTTTTGCGTCTTGTGTTATACGTTACGTCATTATAATGCATACACATAGCTTAAGACATCGTCACAATTAACAATCTCTTTTTCAACCCGGTATGAAACTGATTTTTTAAAGATTTATCAAGTATAATTTCTACATGTACGTCAAAATTATACGTTCGATAAAAACTCGCGTTAGTTTCACACACTTTTATAATCTATTACTTACATGAAAGAAAACCAATCTATAAACCGGAGTGCTGTATCAAAGAAGATCGTTTTATAGATGCCTTATTTAGTAGAGAATGTTTGAGTGATGTGACGCATGTTCCTGTTTAGCCGAGGCAGCCCAGGTCGTGACAGAACGCCAGATCTTTCATTGCCACACATCGGTCCACGCTTCCCACCCAAAGGAAGGTTCGTTACGCCTAGTCTTATTTCAGTTCATTCTGCGTCATTTCATAATTTTCACCCGGAGAATCATACGGGGATCACTACGCTATATATGACTCAACGTGTCCATTACAACTCACTAGTGTCTCGGTAATGGGATTCTTGTTTTTTTTTCTATTTGCGGGATGTGATTGGGTTTAATGAATTGTTACTGTTCGTTTACAAAGCTGTCTGCCTTGTACTGAAAGTGTGAAGTTTTGGGTTTTCAGATGCAACATTTACATTTGAACTTGTTATCGAGTTCTTCTTTATTTTCGCGTATATTTCGTCGTTATATCTCTTTTTGTGAAATTATCTCGATGATTAGTTGCCCCCTTTCCTTCCTTAATTAAGATGACATCTCACATTTCTAATTCTTACATCTTAGATGTATATCTACTTTTCGTATACAAATACACATATATATTTTCTTTCCTACAAGCAGCAAAGGAGCCGAGCCGGAATTCCGCAGTCCGAGAGTTAAGCTTCTCTGGGATAAGTGGCGTCACGTTTGGATGCTGGCGTGGGAGCGTCAACGTCGTCTGCAGGATAGATATAATTACATTCAGGAAGTGGATCGCGTGGCTAACTTTAGCTGGGAAGAGTGGCGCAAACGGGTGAGATTTGCATAGATTCGTCTTTTTACTTCTGATGGAAATAAAAATCTAATTATTTCTTTGTCAATTATCATAAACTATTTAAATGCATGATTTTATTTTCTAATTACAGTTCCTGAAATTCATGAATCACAAGAAATCCAGGCTGACGGATCTGTTCAGGAAGATGGATAAAAACAATGATGGACTTATACCGAGGGAGGACTTCATTCAAGGAATTATGAACACCAGTACTTATCATATCGCTTATTTGTTTCCTAAACAAAAGCAACTGTATTTTTCTACTGTTCTAATTGTTTAATTCGTAGAATTCGATACTTCTCGTCTGGAAATGGCTGCTGTTGCCGACCTCTTCGATCGTCACGGCGAGGGTTTGATAGATTGGAAGGAGTTCATCGCCGCTCTGCGACCCGATTGGGAAGAACGACGGACCTACCACGACACGGATAAGATACACGACGAAGTTAAACGACTGGTCATGCTGTGTACTTGTCGTCAGAAGTTCCGCGTTTTCCAAGTTGGCGAAGGAAAATACAGGGTACGTGTACAGTTGTAATGATTTAATTAAAGCGTCTAGCTGATTTTAATTGCGATCACGTTTATTATTGATGTATCACGTATGACTTTATCGTGACGACTGGCGAAATTACAGTTTGGCGACAGCCAGAAGCTGCGTTTGGTTCGAATTCTCCGCTCCACTGTCATGGTACGCGTCGGTGGAGGCTGGGTAGCGTTAGACGAATTCCTTTTAAAGAACGATCCATGCCGCGGTAAGTATTCACCACAATCCTTTAATCTGCGCGATATTTATAGACGATCCGAGATTAGGTTGAGATAAATCGTAACCGTATACTAGTCTATCCACGAATTTTTTTTATTGTCAGTATAGTGAGGAAAAAGAAAGTAATTAATCAAAACGACTTGTAATTGAATGAACTATTGGGTTAATGCGAAACATGTTTGCAAGGCAAGTTACTCCTTAATTGCAAGCAATTGAAATAACTTTCAAAAGAAATTTTCTATGGTACTGTTTCCTTTTCTCTCTATCCTTTTCCCCAAGAGGCAATTAAACTTGCGTTCCCGTTTAATTTCGATATTTCTAATAATCGAAAATGACGCTCTTAAGTATTAGTTATTATAACAATGTGTTAACGTTTGGTTTTTGTTTTCATCGCTCTTACTTCATATTAATCAACATTACTTTGCTGCATTAAATGTAGGAATGTGGTATCATTTAAGAATTCATTGTCATTAACGAAAGCATATCTGAACGTCGATTTGATATAACTACTCTATATTCTAGCGAAACTAACTAAAAATATATTAAGATTATGTAATATGTATGCTATGTGTACGATTTCGACTCCTGAGGTGTCATAACATTAGCATTAATCGGACCTTAAATGCAAATCATATTAACTTAACGTTTAAAGAAGAATTGAGAGTAGTATACAACACACTCGCTGTTTATTGCTTTGCTTATCTAACGACTTTTCCGGTACATGTATATTGGTTTACTCCGTTGGTTTTCGATCCGGTACTTGTTATCATTTTTTTACATTTATATTTTACGTTTATTATATTTACACAATGCATGACACAATTAATTTAATTTAATTGCATATCATTGAATTGCGTAAAAAATGTCTATTGTCGTTTCTCTCTAACTTTTTCTGTATTTCTTTTTTCTTTTCTTTCTCCGCCTTTTCCGCCAATGGTAAATTCATCAATTTCGGAATATCAATCTTGAGATAATCATTAATTCTACGTCAGAGAACCTTTTCTGGTATAGTACGATTTCATGAGTAGTAGGTAGAAGGTAATATTACAGTAGGCATATCTAACGTCTTGTTAACTAATGTACTAACATTAACATAATAACTGTCCCTTACTGTCCATCAATCCTCCTTACATTCCCGTACGTCTGACTCTACGACAAACATTTCTGTTTATTTCATTTTTCTTCTGTTTTACGTTTGTTTACCGAATGTGTTTCCGTCGTGTTTACCGAAAATTATTAAATTTTCAAATTCGCGGCGCATGCATGAATATGTATCTCGCTCTCTTTCCAATCGACTCTGTCTCTCGAATCGTGATTAACTCGTTAAGTTTTTCTAATGCCAATACCGGATCCTAACAAACCGGAACAACATGAGGGTTGGTGTCCGCTCGGTGAGAACTGTTTTACGTGCACATAATTCCGTTCATGGTCTATACGGGTTGAGCGAAACCCGCTCATTCGATTATTAAAATGTCTTATTCGAAACTCCAATTGGTATTGGATATTTATGACACGCCCGAGACGCACGCTAATAGCAACTGTTACAGTATAGACCATGAAGGTGGATATCCCTGCGTATGGTGCATGACCTTATTAGCTTGTTCGAAATAATTTTTCGACGTGTTTGCCTTTTTGTTGAGTATGTCTATATATACGTGCGTATACGGTTGTATTATATGGAACGATTAAATATTGGCAATTACTGTCTGGGTAAGGTAAATAGATTGCGCAGATGAAATTAAACGCTATAGTTATACTGCGCTACGTAATGTTGATCGTCTCACATTTTGATGCAGTTTCGAGTATCAGTTTAAAAGAAAAAGCGTGCCTGTGTTTTATAGTGATGCAGAATTACGAACGTAGTATACTGCAGTCGTTTCGCTTTCTTTCCCCCGTTTTTTTATTTCTTCAGTTTTTTTGTTTTTAGTTTTGGTGGATGGTTTACGTTAGCCAGTCTGTCCCGTATTTGTTCTACCTTTTTGTAGTAATATTCAATGTGATTATATGATTGATTGATTTGCAATGATCAATTTAGATGTATCCTTCGTAGCTCCCCTTTCCTGTAGAAATTTTAATATCCCTGCTAGAAGATAACCAATGCATGTATTTAGTGAATTTTGATTATTGTTTTTATATAATTATTTGTCATACTGGGAGATGAGTTTTGTCTATATGAATATATTAAAACCTCTCCTCTCTCCCTTTTTTTTTAGTTCAGTTTGTCATTAAAATGTTACGTCAAAGTACGTTGGTTTCTTTTGGCATGGTTGCGCGTACAATCCCAAAAGACTTTTTGCGTACAGAGAGTTCTAGGAATGTCGTATTTTCTTCCAACTAAAAATTAGAATCAAAATTAAAAAAATATATATTTAAAGATAAGAGTGAGAAAAGAATATAAAGAATAAGAGAATATAAAATTGTTGGTATAAATAGCTATGAGTTACGAATAAATTTTTATTAACGAAAAATCAATTTTTTTTTAGTGGAAAGACATTCTGGGGTACTCTATGTATTCATTAATTGCTTAGGAATATTGTGAAAATGTACGATAATGGGCGACTTACAATTAGTTAATCATGTTTTTACGCTTATATTTTTATTGTAAAAGAGGAAGTGTGTGAATTCCGTCGCGAATTGCACATTTTATACGAATATCCTAAGCACCGAAATTAGTACTGTATTGTACAAAATCGAGTCAGTGGTAGAATATTTATAGTGTATCTCGTAAATTTTACGTAATAATCATGATAACGTAAAACTTGATTCGAGTGACTTTTTTAAAAATAAGTTTGTATAAATTTGTACCTCTGAAATATTCGATTTTATGATACCGAAACTTTTTTCGATCATATATTCTAAATACGCTGTCTTTTCTTTTTTTTTCCCATGACAAACACACACTTGGATACGCCACACATGCCCTCATGCATACATATATACGAAAACACGCACGCATACCGTGAAAAATTTTTGTCGCCTTTTTTTCTCTTTCTCAAAACTATTTCTCCTGTCCATTGCCGCTGCTCATTGATAACGTGCATGCCTTGATATTGTAAACCTGTATAAAAAATATATATATATTTAATATCGTTACACCTTCCGCTCCATATAACTCATGAACTCTCGTTCCGGATGTTGCCGTTCCGATATTTACACACTCGTTTTCGCTTTCATTTTTTTTTCTTTTTTTTCTCTTGTTAAACTAACACCGTCACATACCGTGCTCGCGTTCGTTATCTCATCTCGACGTCATCCGTTCCCGCTCTCTGTTTCTCTCTCTCTTTCCGGACTGTTTTCTTGTACAAAATAACATCTCTCTGGCACCTCCTCTCGTACCCCGCATCCCCGAAACGCCTTTTCCCTAACTGCGTGCACGCAACACACTGTAGCCAAGGGAAGAACGAATATCGAGCTGCGGGAGCAATTTATACTGGCGGACGGTGTTAGCCAGAGTATGACGGCCTTCCGGTCCAAGCCGAGCCCGACCTCGACGCTGCAGCGTACGCAAATGTCCTCCACCAATGCTGGACCGATCACCAAGGTAAGCAGGGGTCCGCTGTCCGATCGTGGACCACCTCTCAAATGCGACGTACTCGGTCTCGCGGTGCCTTTTACTTCTCTGCCGTTAATTTGTAAATTTGTAAATTAAGCTCGTAGAGTACTCGTGGAATTTTTGTATTAGATCTTTATGGGTGCCGTTGTGGCATCGTAAGATAGAAAAATTTAAATTGCACGTATAGCTCTTACCTGGACAACTCTATCGACGTTGATTTACGGTCTCATCGACAATATCCGTAAGTATACGATATCTACTTTTCGTCATCCGTCAGCCTAGTCGTTTGACGTTCGCATGAGCATGGCAGTTTTTCAGTCAGTTGCATTGTTTGAATACGTAGAGGTAGCTAGATAGATGACGCTTGTCTACTCTCATCACTCGGTCGGTCTTGTAAAAAAAAAACACAAAAAAAAAACAGTTTGATTTTACACCAACTAAAAGCCAGACAGACCCGTCGTGTCTTCGTCTCAAAAGTCTTTGTTCGACCTCAGGAGATGCGATTTCGTTAAATTTCTTGCCTACCTTCTCCGCAAATCCTTCCCGACCTCGTCGCTCTGCAACAGCGAGGGGAGACTGGACTTCCCAACTGCCCAATCACTTGTCCCTGAGAAATCCTATGACGATAAATGTTACATTAAATATAGATTGAAAGAAATTTGTTACATTGTGATCCGAATTACGGTTCAGAAGAAAAAAGAAACACGTTAGAATCATATGTTAGTTTAGCGCGGAGATAGTAGCCGTTCGTTTCAGGAATATTTTTCACTCCGTTGGTGTGCGTGAGCCTCCCGAAAAAGGGGCCACTACGATTGCATGAGGAAGCTAAAGATTTTCGTTTGTGGTGTAGCGGAGGAGTTTATGAGCCAGCTGATGCCGATATTTGAGAATTTGAGGCAAAAGGAGGACCTTCCGTGCTCGTATCCCCTTCACATGCACGCCCCCTCTTATCATTGGGTAAATAACGAAATTTTTCTCAATTTTCTACTTTTTGCCGTTCGTGTGATGCTGTATGCGCACTTGAGTTTGGGTTTTGAGTGCGGCCGCGACACGCGACTTGAAGTCGATTGACGGTGCATTGTGCGTTTTCATGGACTATTATTGCTTTTCTTCCTCTTGCTATATTTCTATATTTCTATATTTGTGTATTATGGAGATTCTCCCCGCGATGATGCATAAGTGCCAAAAGTTATAATTACGATTAATCGACGATAGCATAAGTGATTTTATGATCACAATTGTTTCCTGACTGTAATGAAGTTGATAAGTGCATGTCAGAAGAAAATGTGTGTCGTGTACAAAGAGAGCAAGTAATGTGAAGGAGAATGGATAGAAGCCGAGGCTTAGAAAAAGAAGTTCCGGTTCATTATCATGTATCTCGTGTCACTTTGTCTCTGCCTCACCGCCTGCCCATTTTTCTGTAAGGAATGTATAGAATGAGGAGACTCTCTTACGTGCCTCGACTGTAAATCCACCTCGCGGTCTGATATCATTCGAGGCAGATTCGTAGGCACGTTACATCGCGAAATGCAACACCTCGTCGAATTCATTCAAACACATTGCTGCATCTAGTTGGTTTCTTTTTGGTTGATCGTCGAATGTGTCTGATTTTGTGTCGGAATTATTTGGACGCCTCTTAACTCCCCTGACCCTTGCCCCTCGAGAGAACGATTGACGCGATCTACCCAATTTTGAGCATGACTATATAGATGTTTCTTTCGCTGTTTTTCATCTCTTTTTTTTTAAACGTAACGCGAATATCGAGCAACAAATTACCAGTTAAATTTTAGGATGATTAATTTCTCGATTTTCGCGTGAACCCCTTTTGTCTCGTACTCGAGAAACCAGTCGTTATCGTCGATAACGATCGCAAAATTGTGAGCAACTTGAAATCGAATTTTTGCAAATAAGCTCGCGACAGTAGACACGCGTTTATTCGTACGACAAATACGAAAGACGCATCGGGGAATATGTAGTCAATTTAATTGAACATGAACATGCATAACGAATGTCGTATCCTGTATTGCTGCGTGCGTAGTGGCATTGATCGGAGATACCTCGAATCACCATAAGCTACTATATCTCTCCCAACATCTTGTGGTAAGTTTTGCATGACACTTCGCTTTACCTACTGCCCGAATCTGGTAACTGTTTTATTTTACATTCGTATTATTTAATCTTGGTCTTTCAACAGCTTCGACGAGCGTAATAGACCGCAGACCGGTATATCTTCACTAGTCCACGGCTGTGCACAAGTTTGTGTTGCTTAAACTTTTGACGATGATAACTCCATGGACTTACCCGATCTAATTTAACAATCTAAATTTTAAGAGATAAAGGCTTTTATATTTTACCAGCTGCATTATCTCCATTACTTGGAATGAGTTATCGTTAAAGTAATAATCGACTAAAATTATTTATGTTCTATTAGTTTTTCTTTTATATGTATCTTTTCGTAGAATATATTTTTTATAGCAGAATATTAAAGAAAGCATGTATTTTCTATTACTACAAAAATACTTCTAATTTAGTGATATTTAGTTAATTTATATATAAATATAGACATATCTTAATTTTATTTGATATACTGCTTGCTTTTATTTTTATTAATAAATTGCAAAAGATAAAACTACTGCATTGCAAGCAGCAGATTTTTTTCTGTTTTCCAATAGCTTCAAGAAATATTTAAAGAATATTTTATTGCGCGACATAACTTGCACACAGCTAATATTAACAATTACTAATAATTCTTTAATTAGGCGGCAGAGAACGCGTAATACGAAACCGTACTAATTCGATAGTCGTATTGGACATGAATTAGATATATAATAATTTCTGCTCTTGCACGCGTTTATGTGTAAACTTCATCAGATTTTTTTTCACCGTCTAGGTGAGAGAACGCAGTGCTCGCAGCGTACCTATGGGTCAATCGCGAGCCTCACGCTCATCCTTGAGTGCCGGCACGCCCGACAGCCTTAGCGACAACGAAAGTTCCTTCAAGATATCTGGTAGAAAAACCAGCACGCCTTATAGATCTACCGTGACGCCCGGTAAGATTCTGAATTAGAACCCAGGAATAATTACTTACGAAATAACGAGGATTTTACAGTTAATTATATGCTGCGATGCTTTACAGGTGGTAGCCGTCCGTCCAGTAGGCCAGCATCCAGGCCTGCCTCCCGACCAGCCAGTAGACCAAGTAGCCGACCTGCGTCGAGACAAGGAAGTAAACCGCCTAGTCGATACGGATCAACGCAGTCGTTGGATGGTACATATAAGTTTTATAATGTTTTATACTGTAACATATTCTGTATTGTACTTTCTCCGTTTTTTGAATGAATCTTTAAAGATTATGTCTGATATGTGTAGACGATTCATGCACCCCAAGTCGCATTCCGCGAAGGACCATCGTGGGCGGCTCCGGTAACACTCCGACGTCCAGTAGACACAACAGCGTATCCGGTAGAAAACTTACAACCCCGATGAATGGTTCGAGCTCTCGACCTCGCACTCCAACGGGATTAATTAGCCCCGCCAGTGGAGTGCCTTCCAGGTTTGTAGTAAACACACGTCGCCTTACAGCGAAATATCTCGTGAAATAGAAATCGTGGACTAACTCGCATTAGTGTGCCTTAAATAAAAATATGTGTAACCACAATTGTGTGCATATAGATTAACGATAAGTTTACCGGTAGTATTTCACTTTACATCAAACTGATTGCGATGGCTCGAAGAATGTTATTATCCCGAAAGAATTGATGATTTGTCTTTTAGTTTTTTTTTTATTTAGCCCACCCCCTTTCTATTGTTTCATTTTTTTTGTCTTTTCCTTACATTACAATTCTACCGCGTATATACGATACGTACCACGTAAAATATCATCGAATAGTACTCGAATATGAAGGAACAAAGACCCGATGACGCATTACATTAATTGATTAATTGATCGAGCCTCTTACTACATCTCGTGTTAACCGCAAAACATCTACACGACTAATCGATCGGGTATAGTATTTTAATAATCATTAACAGATCTGGTTAACAACATTTTTTAGGTTTGGCTCAATCCATAGAGCTTCGAGCATTCCAACCCTGACTGGTGTCGGAACACCTATCAGGTAAAGCATATTAACGAATCGGCAATTTCATGTAAAACTGGTTCGGGGGTAGCAGATTCTGCAGCTTTCATTTTGCGTTATGCGCTCCATCATTATAAAGCTGTTTATTAGAAATGCAAAATGCAAAGTAGAAAGCTGCGAAGTGTTTTGTGGTGTGGGGCCATCGCTTTTTATAAGAACGTAGTTTTGGTCGTGGTGACGGCGTGGTACATTTACACCTTTTTTTTCATCTTATTATTTTATTTCGATCTTTTGTGATTGTATCTCTCCCCGTTTCTTTCTCTTTTCGTTTCTGTCTTCTTTTATTTAATTCTCGTAACAACGCGAAAAGAGTCGCTGTACACTAACTGCGATATACCGTCCGTACAATTTAATAACGTTTCGAATGGTAATGCCTTAGCCGCTCTAGGATACCCGTATATGTGGGAGTGGATATAAAATCTCCTCAGTCGACCACCAGCAATATGTCGACTCACTCAACACAAAGCAACCATTCTACGATTTCTACTGATTCCACTGGGTATGGCTTAACTGGCGCTTTAATGTAACCCGTTTTCCGTTTCTTCTCACATCCGAACGTTGATTGTTTTGCTTTGTTGAACGTTTTACTTTTCAAGCATTGTGTAGAACTTCTTTCGCAACATTATTATTTAACATCTTGTGTTTGTCATATCCATCTCTCATTAAAATCTGATCTTGATACTATATATTATATGCACGGCTTTATTTTATTTGACAAAGCTTGCTTCTCTTCTTTATCTAATTATATCAGTAACTCTTTGTTTGATTCATCGTATCGGCAATCCAGCCAAAGTATTCCATGAATTATCACTATTTTATGCTAGCTTCTACACCCATTGCACAAGTTTTGATTATAACAGTTTTATATTTAAGCTCCTCGACTAACGTTTTTGTTTATAACGCTAGGAGCAGTTCCCTGTGTACAAATTCAGCAACTAACATACCAACAGCGATTAAGCAAACTAGGTAAACATTAATATTAATTTAGAAATGTTCACTTCTCTCCTCCATTCGTTCGCTGAAAATATGCCTAATAAAGAAAGGTGTCGATTTCAGTTTGCATTTGAGCTTTATTGGCGTTGAGAGATAGCGCTCGGTTACACGAGTGCATTTGTTTATATTTATACCATTTGTTTCAGGGTACGTACACCGTCCAGTGGATCCAGCACCCCGCTACCGCCGTCTTCGAAATTATCGAGGAAACCCTCCGGAGCTTCCGACACGTCCGTGTCGGGAACGACCCCGAGCACACGGAAGGGAAAACCCACGCCGATCGAACAGCGCGCGCCGTTCCGATTGTAATAGCTTATTAACTGATACATATAGCTTGTAAAATCAGCGTATTATATGACCGAACGAGAATAAATACAAAACATCCCCGCCACGAATTTAAAAATAACCACACGGTATTGCAGGGAAATACGAAATGGGTTATTGTTGTTGTTGTATGTGATGAGAGAGAGAAAAGCGCGTGTAATATGTGCTAAATTGACTGGATCAAAATTTTGTAGAAGGCAAATGACGTATCTAGAAGTTACGATTTTTATTCATTTCGTTGAATTTCGCCAAGTACCGAATGCCATTAAAATTACGAATACTAATGAGTATTTCACATACTCTCTTAGGGTAAGGGATTACAAACAGTTGGGGAAATTTATTTATTTCGTCGCCCGCGTTAGAAAGCGCTTGAAGCCTCTATCTAGTTTGTAATAACACATAACACTGAGATAAATTATTGTTATAAATACCATAATCTTGGTATTACCGAAAGTGCAGGGTAATGCTGTATAATTGAAAATATTTAGGCGAGATATAACAATATCTTCGCTGACTTTCTGGATAAGGACAATACTACTAAAAAGATTTTAGCATAAAAGAAAGAAATCATTATATGTATTATAATTACGCTTATGTTTGATATATATATAACTATAGATGCTTGTGTAATTACTTTTATATAATTTAATATAGTTTGCTCATTTCGCACGCATACCTTTGCGTGCTTTATACACCGCGTGAAACGACCGTAAAGGTTGTTTCGATGAAAATTTTTTGAGCGTTATATTTGAGCAAATTGTATACACACGAAGACATTAATTTATTTAATATTTCCCGCTTGACTTTATTGTATTCGTCGTACGAATTAACGTCTAATTTACATTTGTTAAAAAAGGAAGAGAAACCTTGTATGCGATTTTAGATTATGATACAGATTGTAAATCGACATTCATTTTTGTTATCCGTTTCGCAAAGTGCACCGTACATATTCGATTAGTTTAGTCACGCTTGTAAAAATCAATTGAAATGTAACTTGTATTTTTTTTTTTTTTTTTTTTTTTATTTCTTTCATATCGTATGTCAATTGGATGAACTTGGATTGTAAAGCCGTAAATGTTAATCGATTAATTTTTACAAATCTGCTTGATGTTACTTCCAGAATATTTTTTTGTATATTTGAAGATATATTTGTATTGCGAAACGGAATATCTCGTTGCTTTGTGGAGAAATAAGACAGTAATCAAATGTAGTTTAGGATTCATGCACAAATTTAATCCTCGAGCGGCTGCAGTTGAAAAGTGCAATTCTTTCACAGATGTTATTTTCGCCAAATAATGTCTATGAAATTCTTTTAGCTACATCTTTCGTGCGTCAATATATATGATGGAATTAAATATAAAAAGGCTGAAGTCATCTACGCGCCCGCTCTAAGATTAACGTGCGATATGCTTTTGTTTGCGAATTGATTTATCGATTTAATGATCAATTAATAAGTAAATAATTATTATAATTATAATTACATAATTATATAAAATATATAATTATTAATTATAATTGACTAATGAGAGATTTAAGAGTTCGGGGGAACATACCTAACAGCGTTAAAATAATAATAATAAAAAAAAGAGAAAACTATACGTGTGAATAGTTAAGTAAAATATATTCCATTGCGCGAAGTGTGGCCTGTTAGGTGACGGGTAGAAAAGAGAAACTCTGAAAAAAAGACATTTCCATTTTTTTTACACATATATATACTTTTAGATGCGATTAATGTAACGGAGATATGACTCGCTGCCTCTTATAAATATTACGTAATGCGATTAATCTTATTAACAACTTCTCAACGTATGATTTTCGTTTCTTTTTCACTTACCGAGAAGTGCTGTATGAAGCTAATAATAATAATGATGATGATACAGTGATTAAAAAAAAGAAATATAACAGACACACGCATACACATGATATTTCAATGAGACTCTCGATCCTTTTCATTTTTAGGCGATTGTTGTGCATCATACAAATGTAAAGAGAAAATGTATATATTGGCGCGCGCATATGATTTTTTTTCACGTTCATACTTTCTAATCGAAGTCGTGGTGTGTCACGGTCCAGACACGTGGGATCCTACTGTTGCTTGCGTCCTCGTCGATGCCTAAATTAAACATAGCTATTTAGATATACATAGCGAGATCTTGCGAAAACTGATAGAGTTTTCCCCGAGACGGGGAGAACGCGCCAAACTCCGCGCCTCCAGTGTTGACTGACAGTCGCGTTGTATAATATATCAAGCAGATACCATTTCGGGAGGATCCGATGGAAGAAGCGACGCTTTGTGCACGCTGCACTTGATAAAGGCTTACCGAGTATCTTGGCCGACGGTGTGCCAACACCGCGTGCGCGCGGCTAGACATGTAATTTACGAAGGTACACCCGTGTGCGAGTCTTAGATGAGTTTTGCGCGCAGTTTTTTTACAAACGCTCTGGGTCTACACTTATAAGAATGCGCCTGTTGTATTGCTGACCGTTGTAATCTCGGAATAAATATGTTTTCGCACTGAAGACCGGAGGACGAGATACGAATAATATATGGATGCCGGTGTGGTATGTGCAGGAGAGAATCACTGTCAAAAAGGATGTGTAAAGTATCAGAATATGGTGTTTCTCTACCATACAACTCTGTGTCGTGTGTTCTCTCCATACCCTTCCTTCTCCGATTTTTCTAATCACTGTCGCTGTATTCGATGTTTTTCGTAGGAGGTAATGTATGGCATAGCAATATCGGCAAGCGTTTTACAGTAATAATTATTGCACATCGTTACAGATGCTAGACATTGGAACTTTTTGATAGTACACAGAGTAAGTGTATCATCTAACTATAAAAGCTGCTTTGTTTTCAAAAAGTTAACTTAATACAACTAAAAAAAATGAATCGCTCGCATAGTGATTTCAGCTACTGTCTTTGATATATCTCGAATTCTTCGGATGCACAGCTTTGGTAAACATTGCACTCTATTTTAGCGCGAAATCTTTTAAATTATGATAGACTCATCATCTTGGCATCAATGATCGAATGTAGGAAATAATTAGATCAATTCTAATCTGTAGAACGTAAAAATCAGGTAAAAAAAAACTAAATACGTCATACTGTTGATACGAAAAACGTGCGAAACTTAATATAACGATGAACGCAAAATATATTTTTTGAGAGATCATGGCACGAACTGCTATGAAGTGTAGACACGGTGAAAGAAATTTATAATAAATTTGAAGTTTTTAAAATTGCAACGCTTAGAATGGTCCTGTCTGACTACCTATATTCTCCTTACGCTTCGTCGATTTTAAAGAGTTCAAATTTCCTTGACTCACGAACCCTCTTGGATTCAAAGTTCTAAGAATTCTTACAATCACGGTGTCGTCTCTTTGCTGATTACCACAGCGTTCTAAAATGAAAGGAAAGAAAAAAAGGGTAGAATAAGTAAGTACTTCATTGCTTCTGTAAAATACTTCAATTTTATTTTTCTTATTTTATTTACATCAAGAGTAACATTATAATTAAAGTTAAGCATAATTATTGTAAACAAGATAAATTAACTATTGCAAGTTGTGGTTTCAATGTTTACAAATTATTGCTAAAATTAACAATCTTTAACATAGACAAAGTATCAGGAGAACAAACATTGCTGTGGAAAGATTATGCGCTTTTTAAAATCTAAAGAATCGCAGAATTTGGGATTTTAAATCATAAAAATTAAAAGTTTTGTAAATAAACAAAGTATCAAGAGAAATAATCGACGAAGAGGATGCACTATCTAAAATTCCAAGAATTGCGATTCCGAGAAAGCATCTAAAATATTTCTACATCATAATTGTTTTTTAGCGATATATGGCGTGTTTGACTTTTCTCTCTCTTGCTGCATCTTGCATACGCGCATCTTGAGATACGCGATCTAAATATTTCTTGTTATAGATCGAGAGCTCAGACATTCAATATCCAATATATATATGGCTACAAGCAGTGCTACAAGCATCATGGATTAATGTAGATAGAGTTACCGACCTCAGCATGTGATTCCTCGAATGAATCCTCAAGTTACTACTGGACTTACTTGACCTATATGAAGTTATATTTAATAAAAAATCCGCCCGATAATCCTCGACTTACAAAGACGAGATTTTATTACTAAATGTCGCAATCAATTATTAGTTTACATACGGAATGATATGGTCGTCTTTTTATCGTTGCGTCACCTTGTTTGAGTGGTTTAAAGAGATTGGCGATCAACTGCCAAAACCTTTGTATTGAAATGTGCTGATCATGAAATAGTTGTTTATACGTACGTATACATGTATTTACGAAGGATCAGAATAATGCTTTTTATATAAAATTACAAAAAATGGATGCAAGTAGAATTAATTCGGCAGTCGTAATCAACAAGTTTCTCATCACCTGCGAAATTAAATTTTCAATTTTGAACGTCAGGGATGATATGTATTTCAAAAGTTTCGAGTTCTAATTAATTCTTCGTGTAAATAACAATTTTAATTATTTTTCCGAAACAACAAAAGTTAAAAAGTTAGAGTTACAATTTCTCGAAAATTAAAATGCAAATAACTTTCTTTGTTATATTTCTTATCAGTCTAAGATATACATGAGTTTTTAATCGTTCTCTCTTCTTTCTGCTACCACCCGGTACTCCCCGTTATATAGCAGGAAAATTAATATTTCTATAGAACGTGTAAAAATGATATCGACATTGCATATCAAAGACAAATATATGTAACATAAAAATTCAACCCGTCTGACAGAGATTCCATATGCGGTTTTAATTTTGCCGAGGAAATATTAGTTCTCCTCCCTCGAGAGAATTTTAAATTTAGTAAAAAAGCTGTCTTTTTTTATCAGATATTTGTACTATCCAGTTCATACGATGCCTTTGGAATTTTCATCGGTATAATATCGCATAGATCGCAGTCCACGTTGGTATTTTTGGTATACGATGCATATTATCTATATGTATAATCCGCATAGTAATGTACGCAGTGACCCCGATGAAAGTGGGGTGTAGGATATACAGACGTAGGAGCAGGAGCATCCGCAGGGCGGGGACGGCCGGACTCGTTCGGTATAAAATCTACCGTCCCGAAGCCGACGAAGCATGCAGTCTGCAGTCCACTGCAGTCGTTTGTCGTTTAACGAGTAACCGAGATACCAGCAGCGGTGATCGTCATGTATTGCAAAGTAATACTCCACACATCTTGTTATTTAAGAATCGTTGTTTCGCTTATTATTCGCTTGAAAAGCTGCACTTGTACTGTTCGCAGCACGTTTATGCGTCAATTCTTATAAGCCGGTAATAATAATTTGAAACCTAACCTTGGTAAAGTTAAGAAGCTAATAATAAGAAACTAGTAAAAAAATTATTAACTTTCGCGATTTTGACCTTTGCAAAAATACTTCTAAAATATTTGATAATATTAATCAGTATGAAGTTTTTTTACATTATATTGTTGCATTTTTTACAGTGCCTGAATATTTATTCAGCCAGAGTGACTTCGATCGGAAAGATATATTGCAATTGGCTTATTAATTAACGATAGAATGATTAATATTTTGTCATCTGACATATGGAAAAAAAGACTTAAGGTCAGAGACGACGAATTATACTTCAAATTTTACTATGAACGATTCTGCCGGTTGAATTAATCGTCCATTAAATTAATCAGAGACGAAGTCATCTTTAATTATCAAGTCGATGATATATATTTAACGTTTCATTTCTGATGCGCAGATTATCGGCTATTTTGCTGCCTTATTGGCTGTCGTCCGTGCTGGGATCGTTAGTCCGGGTGCAACTGCAGTAGCCGTCGCGCAACAGCCAGCAGCAACGATTATCAGAGCCGAAAACTACGATTCTCCTCGATATAGCTTTCGATATAGCGTGGCAGATGGTCTCACTGGTGCGTCCCCGCAATATAATTCGTATCCCGCAGGGATGACTGATCCGCGCAATCATCTGGGCTTAGCAAACCTATGGAACTCAACTCAATACACTGCGGACACTCCACGTACAATTTACACGTCATACACGCGCGTTTTTGTTTGACGATACAATAAATATCTGAGCAAGAGTGAAAACAAAATACAACTTAATCTAAGAATAAGGAAAAAGATAAGAATAAGAACAAGAGTCGTATGATAGAGCGAGATTTGATAGAGAGATTTGATATGGACAGGAGCAGAAAGCTAATTTTTTACTTATATTCCTTAATTGAAAAATATAATTTGAGAATATTATGAACCATTTAACTGTAATTGTTAGATGACTCAAACTGTGTAATTGTCAAATTGTTTATCTAAAATAAGAGTATACACTGTTAAATTCAGTAATGTCAAATTATACTCCATTTGAGTTATTTTAAACGTCGTTGATAATTTACCAATAGAGTTAAAATAATAAATTTCGACACACATGGTGGTAGTTAAAAATAACAAAATGTTATTTAAGTAGCTAGTTAAAAGATATTGACTTCATTTATTAAAAGTGATTAAAAATTAATAATTGTGACATTGAATGAAAATTGCTTGAATTTAAAAGTCGCAAACAATAGCAGCGTATAATCGAATCTTATTTCGACGAGAAAGTGTCCGGGTTTAAGACTTCGTAATTAAGAGAGAAGTTAAGCCAAAACGACGTTTCCAAACGTTCCAAATTCGCAAGAGTGAATTCCTGTCGATATCTCTTAATTCAGCTATTTGTTGTATCCGTTCATCGGGTTTCCTTCATCGAATTAGAATTGGAGGAACTTTGCCGGGGAACTTAAATTAAAACATCGGTCGGGACAATACGCGCTTTTCCGTGAGCGCGTAGCGCGGAACTTCGCTCTCGAGGTATTATAAACGCGTACTTACTCTCTGTTATACTTTTCAAGGCGACAACAAGGCGCAGGAAGAGACTCGCAACGGCGACGTAGTTCACGGAAGTTACAGCTTAATCGAGCCCGACGGTTCCCGGCGCGCCGTCTCCTACGTGGCCGATCCTATCAACGGTTTTAACGCGGTCGTGCAGCGGGAACCCGGCATCACGGTTAGAACCGCCGCACCCCTCGCTGCAGCAGCGACAGTGCGCCCCGTGATCGCTGCAGCTGCACCAGCACCGGTTGCGGTCCGCCCGCAGGTTGGTAAATTGAGTTACTTTTTGAGCGCTTTTTCCCTTCGGTCCATTAGTCTCCGCGCGTGATAGAAAGACAGAAAGAGAGATCTATCGTGGGATTCTTTGCTCGATTTGAGGAGAGATTTGGAGGGCTCTCCTTCTCACCGAAAATTGTCAAAGAAAATGCGATACCGACGGGAGATCCTGTACGCTAAATCGAGCGCTCGAGAGAGAGAAAGAGAAAAAAAGTAGAGAGAGAGAGTTGCTGCAAAATGCTTTACGTCCCTGAAAATTCACGCACATTTATCATGCAGGCGATTGTCGTGGGTGCGCCCCTGCTGAGACAGCCGTTCATCTCCGGATCCACGCTGGCCGCGACGAACGTCGTCGCCGCGAATTCGGGACTGGTGGGTCTTGGACTGGGACTAGGAGTCAGATCGGGATCCCTCTATGGCGCGCAGACCGTCGTCGCGAACGGTTATGGCAGCGACAGTGTCGTGAAAATTCACTAAGCAGCAACCCAAGCAGCGGTGGTTCTGCCTCGATTGACGTTACTCGGCTTCCCTTCGCGAGACACGGCCGGAAATAATCCCCGTTCGTCCTCCTGCGTATCACGATCTCCTCACGCATTTCGCGTCGCATAATCGTTTATGAAATATACAAGAAGATATATCTGAAAAATGTAGATTATATGTATACAGAGAAAATATCGTTTATTTATGCTGAAACGCGAGATACTTGGCACTTGAGCGTCTCAAAATAAAGTTCTTCGGTAGAGGTAAAGCGACCGTCTTCGGTTTTTATTGATGACCTGCTCGGAATTAAAGCGCAGAATAGAACAATCGAATTTACCGCTAACAATGCGACGTAAAAGTGTAGGACTTTTGACGCGCAAACGTCGCGAGAAGAGCCGCGTCTCGAGTGATCGATGAATGACGGCTTGATGAGTCGAAATGGAGTTGACATCGACGAGAGAATACGGGGAAGAGGGAAGGGGATCCGGCGGGAAGAGGGGGCTTAGGAGAAATCACCGTTAATGGCGCGACCAAAGGATTTCCGGGCGTTCCGCGGGGGCTTTTTACAAGCGCGCCCGGGGCATTCGCGCTTAGCCGAATCAAGATTCTCAGCTTTTCAACGGCAGACGCGCTGCTTAGTTGCTTTTTTCCGCCGCCATCCATCTTTCGTCGTCGGTCTGCGCCCTCCGATGTCTGCCATCCTCCTAAGCCCAGTCCCGTCTGCCACGTTCCGCACACATTTCACCTAGTTAAACGATTATTTTTTTTTCTCCTCGACCAGCCGTCGTAACACGCCGGGGCCACTCTAACGACTAAACGTTTGGCCTAATCTCCCTGCCGCAATCTGAGATCGGCGCAACGATGATAAATTATTCAGCGAAAATCCTCGATAGCTTCACCAAGATCCAGTAGTCTTTTGGACATATATAACTCCTTGCGTTTAACGTCGTTAAGGTAATCTTAATCAAACGAATTTTCTTCTTCATCGAGTTATTATCTTCACGCGTTAATTATTATCTTAAATAAAATTTAACGGAGAAGTTTTAAAAAGTATTATGTGGACGTTTAAAGGGCTGAAGATGCGTCCCCATCCTTTCCTCTCAGTGTCGCGCAGCCGAGCTCTTCAGCAGTTCGCGGAATCGTGTTTCACGAAAATGTAACGCCGTGTAATATATTCTATTGAAGGTGATAGAACTTGGGTTTATATTCTATCAGCGTGAATCCCGTCAATGTAATTTCCAATATCGCGCAATGCTATCCGACGAAGCTTAAACATGTACATGGTAATTTAGGCGTATAGTATAACGCAATACCATACCGCGATACGAAGGGTGCATCAAGCACGAAGTCATACACAAGTAAATATGTACCCTACTGATGTAGAAGCAGAACTAACAAGCGGTATCGATTAGTCTACCGGTCTTTATATATATCGCGACGTCTCGTCTTCGGTTCGAAATTAATTCCCTTAGACGCCTATTGAGGGGGGGGGGGGGACATTTATAACTCTATAAAGTACGAGATCTTTCAATTTCATCGTATTTCATCCCGTTAATTAATGTATTGCAATTAAATGTGGATATTGATTATTTTATTACGTCAATCTATCAGAATTGCTTGAGAATACGTGCTCGCGCTGCTCGGTAGGGTAATATCGCGAGATTCGGAACGATGAAATTTCATCCCCCGCGACGCAGCAGTTCTTAACGTCGTGTGATTATCGCCCATCGAGGAGGAGTTGCGAGACCCAAAACTTGCCGGGAATCGGGAAGTTGCGGTAAATCCGGTACTCGGCGAAACCTGGAACTTCGGAGGAACCCCAAACATCTGGAAACATATATGTACTCCACCCACGGTGGAGAGAATCCAGGAAGTTGTAAACGGAAAACGTTCAAACGACGCTGTTGTAACCTGCTGTAAACGTGTAACGAAGGACATTTGTGCCATGAGAATTATTACTTAAGTCGAGAGACCGACTTTTTCCTTGAAAATTCAAATAAGAAATCTTTTAATACTTCGAATAAAGTATCAAATAAATATACCATAATGGTACTTGCGAAATAAATGTTTAGATAACGTCGCGTTTCTTCGCGCCGCGGCCACTTCGAAAGATTTTCACCGTGTGTCCGCCAGCAGCACCCGGCCGCCGAGGGTGTTTCCGCTTTGTCGACCGTGTGGCATATTCCCGCGGAGTCTTCCGGGGAAGAAAGTTCCGAGTTTCTCAAGTATTTCGTTTTCCGCGAAATCTCGGAGAGAACTTCTCTCTCTCTTCTCTCTCTTTCGCGCGCGCACGAACTTACGCTTATTATTCGTGCCGAGAGGCCGGCGAACGGTATACACAGACAACGAAAGTTTCAGCTTTGCTCAACCGTCTCTCCGCGTCTCTCAGCACTTCCGGCCGTAACTAATAAAGCCGCAAACGTACCTGATCTATAACTCGGCACGAGGGCGCGTATCCATTAAGAGAATAAAGAAAAGGGGAAACACGAGCGAGATAAGGGGGGGGAGGGGGGTGACCGAGCGCGGATTGCGAGCGCCGGAGGGCAAAGGCGCCGGCGGCTGGCTCGGATTTTAAAGGGTGGGAAGGATACAATATTTCAGAGTGGCGACAAGGAGCAAGCCTGCTCGCCACTGGCAAATTAATTAAATTCCTACAAGCTGCCTGGGTAAGTCTAAGGGGCGTTGGGGAGTGGGGGGGGAGAGGATGTACGAGGCAAGAGAGCGAGGGAGAGACGGTGGTCGGCGAAGCGCCGGCGAGGGTCCCCGTGTTCCGCCCGTGGGAATATTGTAATTAAGATATGCACTTCTACACCCTCCACTTTCCTCGTGGCTCGCCGCCCGCCCACGTGCGACCCCCCGCGGGGCCCCCCACGCCGTACGCCGGGCCGTGATTTACGCTTCGCAGGATGCGGCGTTGTCCGTCTCGACCGCGTCTAAATTGCATCCTATTATAGAGACGCGCCCCGCGCGTCGTTCCATTCTTCCGGCGTGCCGAATCTCTCTCTGTGAGTTATTATGCTATAATGGAATCCCAAATTCCGCGCGTGTTCCATTGAGGCCACGAGCCGTCCGCGACTTGCTCTGCGGAGAACGATTGGAGAACAGAGGGTTGGGGGGGGGGAGGGGGAGTTTCGCGGTTTTCGCTGCGGCGCGGCGCGACCTTTTGGGATCAATCGACATACTTCGACAGCGTTTGACTCTGTGAATTCGATTTAATTGGATCAATAACTGTACGATATCGTATTAGGCCATATGACAGTCGTAGTCGTGGACGTAAGTAACGCACAAGCTTTGGCGTATCCTGATTTGTCAGGTCGAGGACTACGACTGTCGTATATCGCTACGCCATGTTATGTGCTTTGGCCCTTAGGACATGGCGTAGCGATATACGACGGTCGTAGACCCCGACCTGACAGATCAGGATACGCCAAAGCTTGTGCGTTAGAGCCAAAGCACATAACATGGCGTAGCGATATACGACAGTCGTAGTCCTCGACCTGACAAATCAGGATACGCCAAAGCTTGTGCGTTACTTACGTCCACGACTACGACTGTCATATGTGCTTTGGCCCTTACTTACGTCCACGACTACGAGTGTCATATGTGCTTTGGCCCTTACACGTAGTTTATACACACACGTAATATTTTTACGAACGATCGACAGTCGTTCGTCACTTACTTCACATTCGTGTCGAAAAATTGGGGTCGCACTTCACAGCACGCCGAAAAGTTTAACATGCCGCGGTTTTCCAATCACGACCCGTGCGACACCGATCAAAATTGACGGCTGCGATGACGGCTGCACCAGGCACGGGCCGCGCTGCGAGATGTGTGCTGTGGCATTGGTAACGCGAACGACCCGTCGTCATCATCCGACCCACGTCCCGCGTGCAACACGAGATTTCTTGGTGGCTACAACTATGGAAAGCGTTTCCGCCATAATTTTGGGCTTGATCCTGATGTTACCGCTGCTCGTACAACTGCAGACGCTTGTCGTACGTGATCAAGATTAATTGATCGTAAATTGCACCTACGAATTGTTTTCGTCTAAGGGCAGTAATGATTTATTGCGCCGCCGGGTATGTAGGTTAAATACCGGGGAAAACAAATCTCCCCCCCCCCCCCCCCCCCGCTCGTGTGTGTAAAAGGACACGATGCATTAAAGGCGGGCAACTAATTGAAAAAAAGAAAGTGTGACACGCACACGTTCATTAATCATTTTGACCGTGTCTCCCGGTAATATCGAAGTTTAAAACGTAAGAGCGCGGTTCGCGCGCGCGCACACACTTTGTCACCTCGTCTCTCGAAATGCGTTTATTTGTCGCGCGTGCTTATCCTGATTTTGGAAATTTTGCAGCTGCGGCATCCTCGGAAGTTACTCGAGGCGCTGCGATGCCGCTTGATGGAAAGCGCGGACGACGCCCGACGTGGCAGGCGTAATCTGGTCCAGCACTATCCCAAGTTGCCGGATCTGTTAAACTCCAATTCCGAGTCCAGGATGCTGGTGTGCCTGACGCGGACCGTTCTCTCGTTACCCACCGTGCCGCGTGCCGTGCAGTCCGTCGACCGGCAGCAGCGGCCCGTTAGAAAAACGGTCCCGCTGGCGCAGCACTCGTCGTCCTTCGTGGCGACGCGAATCGAGCTGCCGGTGGTGGATATAACGTGCACCTACAACTCGTACCGTTACAAGACCGTCGAGGAGAGCCTGAGGGAGCGATACGGCCCGGCGAATTACCCGCCGGGCGAGGTGGTGCTGAATTACATTCAATTAAACACGCCGGACTCGAGGACGAGACACGAGGATAGCGTCGGGGACGATCTTCTGGATTTTTTCAACGGCAACCACACCGGCACGTACTCGTCGTCGGTGGCCACGAAGCTGGAGACGGAATACCTGAATCTCCTGGATCATTTCGTATTGAGGGAACGGGGGAGAGCTCTGACCGCGGGCAAGTTTACCGAGACGCCTTCGTTTGCGGATGAAAGAAATCTTGAACTGTCGTTTCGCGCCGGTACATGGAGCCAATCTACCCTGAGAAGTTCACTCGCTCAGGAAAGGGAATCCGGGTCGTCTGGCAATCAACGTCCCTCGAAAGGTACGAAATATACGATCAAAGTCAGTGAACTCGTCGCCGCAATCAAGAGACAGTTCCCCGATTTATGCAACTTTAATTTCTGCCGACAGACAGCCACACACGTTTGCATGCAAAATATCGGACTCCAGTTTCCTTAAAAGTTTCAATATTTCAATGCAAAGTGCGGAATGCACTTGCGATCGAATATTTAGGATTCGCGCTAAGACACGAGAGCCCTTATCTTTACTTCACAGTTCGACGACCTGGTCTCCGCGATAACCCATTTCCGCGATAATAATAATCAAGCGCCGCCTATACACCGCGGTCCTTCCGAATATTGTTAACACGCGTCGGCGCTATTCCTCTTGCACCCGTCTTACATTCTCGTCATTACCGCGGCACGTCACGTCGTCGCCTGAATACTAATAGGCGGGCAGAATACAGCAGCGCCCGGAGAGCCGGTGCATCTGGCTCGTCATTCGAGGAATCGTCATCGTCCTTGCTCTGAATAGGGATCGGTAATGGATAGGAGGGCCGGCTTCCGTAGGATAGCTCCCTAGGAATCGCGTCTATTTATTGATCGCCTCTCGGTGCATTGGAATATTCAATCCGTCTCTCAGGACTGCGATCCTGCGAGTACACGGTGGCGCATCTCTTTCTGTCACCGACAACTTGGGCCATTTCTCTTCTTCCCCTCCCCTCCCCTCCTCTCCTTATCCCTCTTTCCCGTCCCTTCGCCGAATAGATCTCGCTGAGACGACTTTATCTCCTACAATCGTAAGTAGCCTTCGATGTCGCATTACCTATTAATACCTTACTAATTGAATCGTTCGAAGTTTGTCTTAAATAGCTGCAGCAATCGTTAATGGGCCAACTTGACAGTTTAAAAATATATCCGTGCCAAATGATTCCGTGAGAAAAGGGATCCGTTTTCCTTCAATAACGAATAGACATCAGAACCGAGATATCTACGCGGAATTATTTACGGAAAAGACAGATTAATTTGCCGTTGATGACATTTCGCAATACGGTCGTAATTTCCCTCCGTGATTCGATGGGCGTTCTAGTTCTCAGGTTTATCGCCCACGTGTTGTACTTAGGTAAGAGGATAATGATCGTGATCTGTCTAGGTATTGAATACAGCCAAGGCGGCGGCGCAAATAGACGTCTCAGCAGCTTGCAGAGAGTGCTTAGGCGATAGTGCGAAGCGGTTCGATCGCGAGGATAGGCGGTAATCCCATCTGCGAATCTTGGCCAGCCGGGCAATCTGTCATGAAGTTGGGAGAAAACACACAGGAAAATGGTAAGTTTAGCGGGCGAAGGAGATAAAAATACAGCGGGGTTTCCGGTTGGGCTATTAGCTCTTAGTTTAAGCCGGAAATTTCGGACCGGAAGCTTCGGGGTACCGGCTGTAGGAGCGGCAGCCTCGTGAGAAAGAGCGTGGTCAGCGAAGGGCCAGCCGAACGTGAAACGTAAGAACGAGGTTCCGGAAACAGCGGGGGGAAGAAGGGAAAGGGGAGGATACGAGGAATAGAAAAGAGAGTTTATAGAATTTTATTCTCGAATGCTGTCGAACAAGCGAGGTTTGCATTAGCGCTCTCCGCGTTGAGATTCGATTAAAACGAAAGATTTTGATTGGGGAAAACTTTCGAGGCGTTTTGGACCCAGACGAGGATTCTCCTGAATAATTTTTCGACGATGACTAAATTATCTGTTTCTGATACACTCAAATTAATAATTTAGATTCGCTCAGTTATGACAATAATATTCATCATATTTGGAGCAGTTTGAAAATAAAGAGAGTGGTTGTCGTTAATTTTGGAATATCAATTAAGATCGCGCTTCGTAACACTCTCGACGATTATCCAGAATTAAAAATATTAAAATACTCAATAAGTTCTCCGATGTTCTCGGCGAATGACAATATTATATGTATAAGTACGGCGTCTTTTGTCAACAGAAATGTAATCGAACGAAACGCGGAGTAAGCAAGCATTCCCGAGTGCTCGGGTTCGACGGTAGAACGAGGTCTGATCGGATTTCTGGCAAAAAGGGAAAGGACTCGGGAAAACATGCAGCAGGCAACAATAGGATTCCGCGACAAGTCGATTTGTCGTAGAGTCAAGTTCGCCGACACGTCATTTGTCGCCGTTACGTTCTTAACGCGCTCTCTTCCGCCCCCTCTCTCTCTCTCTCTTTCTTTCTCTTTCTTTCGTTTCTCGGCGATGTCCACGTCGACATCCGAGTGATTCAATCGCGCCCGTAAGGGATTTTACCATGCAGGCGAAACGCGTTAATAATGCGAGGTAATTCGAAACTCCGTCGCACATTCGTATTCGGGTAAGATATTTCAAATACATTTCACGTTCCATAATACATGCATTTTCATCTTGCACATAATATTGCAAGATTATTGAGACATCTTTCTGTAAGACATCTTAAAGCGGAGTAAAGAAGGCTGTTTATTAGCTGCCTTTCTTAAGCTTGAACTATCGACGTATGGTTTTATTTTCTCGGCACATGGATTCTTAAGTCCACATATACACATGATTTACGATGATACAGTTATCGCAATGTCGATATTGAGTGTAAGTAAACGCTAAGTTGCAATGGAATAGGATGTAAAATATTACGTCATTCGTTTCCGCCGTCGTGTTCACTTTTATGATCGCAATTCGTTTTAGAAGAAAGAAAATTTTATAGTAATCTTTGTACACGAAAACTGTTATAGATTCAATTTGCAAAGAATAAATCTTTGAAAACTAAAGAAGGAAATTTGAAGAAATTTATTATACTTGAAGATAGTAAGAATTTGTTTTGCTCTTTACAATACGATATAATTGATTATTATTATATTTAGGCAACGATTATATAAGTCAACGCTTACATATTAGTAAGGGTGCGTTCCACTTATCGCTCGCAACGCTCGTGGAATCATTTCATCCTTGTTGTTTGTCAAATGTTAAACAAGGACGAAATGATGCTCGCGAGCGTTGTGAGCGGTAAGTGGAACGCAGCCTAAGGCTACTCAATTCATCTAATTTTTAATTAAAAGTGCCTCTAAGTCTGTATTATTTTGACCTCTTCATGTGTCATATTGTTTTTTTTTTATTTGCCATGTTCGATGCCGCGAAAAAAGAAAAAGTCTTCTTATATTTTTTATTATACTGTATTTACCGAGATTCTCGGTCGATGACATATTGAACAAGTGCGGCGGGTCAAACGGCGCGGCGGTGGCGTTGAGTGTGCGGAAAGATCGATGGCTTCTTTAGAATCGAAAGAGAAGTCTATTGCCGGAGAGTGGCGTCAAATTGACTACGTCCTAGTCCTGCCATTTATACGCGTCGCTAACCTTTCAGACATAAAATTGGCCCATAAAATGCGTTAAACGCGAGAAAAAGAAAGAGAGAGAGTGTGTTTCCAGTTTACTTTATTAGTCTTGGCCACACGCTTCGCTGCGAAAGTAACACGTCCCCTTTTTGCAATACATCGCAATGCACGGTGATTGTTTTAATCCGATAAATTCGCGATTCGCGAAACAAAGAAATATTTCAGCGGTGCATTACGGCGAGACGTAGAAATTGCTTCGTTAAAAAGGAAAATGATAGGTCGTTGACTTCCTCGTAGAGAGTCGAACGGAAATGTCAACGCGTGACGTTCGAGTTGACTGCTTTTAGCTTCGGCATTTATATTCATCGGTAACTTTGATTGTGCGCCATAGGAATCGAGAATGGTCCCCGAAACGAAGCAAGACGGCAGTAAAACTCACAGGGACACTGAACGGGTAGGAAGAGGAGAAAGAGAGACAGGAGGGGCGACGGAAAGAAAGAGATAGAGAGACGAAAAGAGAGGAGAAGGGTAGACGGGTAGTGAAATAAGCAAATCCCATGGCGCTCCATCCCGCTCTGGCAGCGAGCCTGCCAGACTCTAGGGAGAGAGTGGGCCCCCTGTTATACCGAAGCTTTTATTTCCCGAAGCATCGATCTCCATAAAGTTGCTGCCGCGAAATGAGTTCCTGCGGTCTTCTCCCGGAGTTGCACCCTAAAGCGCTTTGCACCTGCAGAGATACCTAAAACAGCGTGCGCGCGCGTGTGTGTCTGTGCAGTTGCACTTAATTAAAGAATGCAGCTCAGTCGGGCACTTGGATGTCTAAATCGGGGCGCGTTCTTTATACAGAACACCGTTTCCGTATTTATATAGGATATCTGGAGTATCCGTATTTACATTCTCATTACCGTTGTTTATTAATTAAACTGATAAATTTAAACATATTGCGGATATATTGTGAAGACGTATCAATTCCAATTGAGCTGTTCCTGGAAGCGACTTTATTGAATTTGGCCTTAACGAGCTAAATTTTATTAAATTTAAGAGTTCTATTTGGATTAAATAAGCTCTTCACCACGGGTCATAAAACTATCATTGTAGAATTAGATTATAATTTTATAGCGACAGAAATGTAACGGAAATTCTCAAATTATCTATAAAGATATTATATAGAATCTATATAAAGATAATTATTAAACTTTTAAAATAAGTCTTTTAATTATTATATTAAAATTAATTTCTCTTTGTCATAAATAAATATAAAATGTTCTAAATAATTATCTCAAATTTATATCGAAGGATATTTCCAGTTTTCTTTTTTAATAAATTCTTTTGTTTATCTAAATCTTATTAAATTGATGTGCTATAATTGTGACATAGAGTCTATTTCAAAAAATGCTTTTTTCAAGTTTCAAATATTTTTACAAATCATAGTTACCTATCTTATCTATATAAAGATAATCGTTAAAATTCTTAAATGCATCTTTTATGTTATTATATTAAATTTAATTTCTCTTCGTCATAAATAGATATAAGACGTTCTAAATAATTTTCTCAGTCGAAAGATATTTCCAGTTTTTTTTTAAATAAATTCTTTGATCGTTTAAAATCTTATTAATGTGCTATAGTTGCAACATAGAGTTTATTCCAAAATATTCTATTTTTCAGGAGCTGCAAACATATTTACAAATCGTACCTACGGCATCTAACAGATAAGATGGCTCTATATATTCAGATTTGCAACTGGAACTGTATGTAGTCGAGTAATTCGAGAGAACGCGCCACAGAGTGAACTCCTTTCTCTTCTTCCCTGTAAGTACGCCCTGTTAACACAGTATTTACGAGTCGTTCCTCGTTCCCTCGGGGATAGTCAGCGCTAGTTGGCATCGGATACGTATTTTCCTGTGCGAGGCGTGTATCTTTCACTTTTCTCTCTGGTTTCTCCCGGAGCTTCCTTTCCTCTCTTTTACGGCACGTGCGCGCGCTGTTTCCTCGTCAACCTCGCGACTTCGCCGTGCTTCCAGTCGGTGGTGTGCTCTTTTAATCTTCCGCGTTTTCTTCTCTCCGAGAGGATTTATCTTTCGTAAATTGCCGAAGCATTGGCAAGTTGAGAGACTTCGCGGAAAAACGCGTTGAAGAAGCTTGCAGAAAAGTATCGGAGGCGGAATCGAGAAAAGCCGGAGCCGCTGGTGAGAAACGACAAGTGCCAATTTAGTCACCGTTAAGACGTTTGTGACGTCTGACGCGCGACGCGAGAGGCGAGAGGACGACACTCCGTCAAATCATAAGACATACAAAGAGATATCTTGAACGCGCGACGTTTCCATTCTATTTGATTTCGTTCTATTATATATCTCGCGGCGGTATATACGCCTCCGCTCTTTCTCTCTCTCTCTCTCCCTCTCTCGCCTTCCTTCTGGCCCAGGACGCCAGGACGAGTACGTCGCAGGACAACAGTGATACGGATAGACGGACACTCAGACGTTCGCAATTGCGGCGACACATGTAAGATAGGTACCTGTGCCTCGCAATCTGCAATATGGGATCCCTCTCGCCACTGTTATTGCTGTTGCTGCTGCTACTGCTGCTGCTGCTGCTGCTGCTGAAACGAAGGCGAGTCCCACGGTACTGGAGATCTGAGACGCAGCGCGAGACGCGTTTCCCGCTCGAGAAAACGGTCTCGCGTTATCCCTCAGATTCAGACTTCGGGGCTTTAGCTGCGCGGCAATTCGCGCTGTTCCGGTGCACGGAAGGAATACGGTGCGATTAAACGTTAAATTGGGAAAAAGTTTGGCGCGCCAAACGAAAATATCGAGACGCAGCGCACTCGAGAAGAAAACAAGCTCGATATAGAAAGATGTTGATACACTCGATCCTCAGCGAATTTTTAAGGAAACAAATTAACTGCGATAAAGAAACGTAATAAAATTTTATATTTTGATCGGCTTGCGAAATGTTTTTTCACTTTACACATAAAATTATTTAAGATATAATGTTTAAAATTGCAGTTGAACTTGTGTGCAATTGTTGAAATTGTTGCAAAAGATATTTTTACCGAGAAAATATCTTTCTTTAAAAAAAAAAAGCAGATTGAAAACCGAGTTCAAAAGGGAGATTTCATAGGAATGTTGCATTATGCAGCGCGGGCGCGCTGTGGCGTCCCCGCGGAGTAACTACATTAATCCTTTACGGGAATGACTCTCGAGCTTAGAATACGTTTGTATACATACGCGTTCTCGATTCCTTCGAGACATTTGTATTGCTCGGGCTGAGATTCACCTGGAGAAATCGCGACGCGCGCCGCATTCCGAATAAATGCGCTCTCTCGGTATATTTCGCCGCCGCGCGAAATGCACACGCGGAAGCGAGATGTATACGACAATATACGTAATCGTTAAATGAACTAGACGAAATAATCTGTCGAACGCGACGATTTATCCGTTACGGCAAGTGGCGGGGATTAGTCCGCTTCAGTCAAGCCAGCAAAATAAATCAATGTCAGGCAACTATTGCGCAACGTTGACACAGATTAGTTACGTGTAATAACATGGATAAATTACGGAAATGATTACTCGCGTATACGGTCCGATGAACTGCCGTTAAAGATATTTCCGTCGAGATGTGAAACAGAATATATTTTGATTGATCGATGAAAGTCCATTCTCGGGAGAGAAGGGCCCGAAATTTCAAGCAGTGTTGCTTAACTAGCCGTCACTCTTATACCTTTGATGATCAAAACGCGTCGCGGAAAGCTCGAGGGCTAACTCGAGTGTCTCGAGCAAGATCGGGGGATAATAGCGCCAATGGAGCGGGATGGTATGGGGTTGATCTTCCTCTCTCTCTTTCTCACTCTCTTGATCTCGGAAGGCGACTTATCGAGCCGGGGAAGCCGTTTAACGGTTCGTTACGAGAGAGCTCTTTCGTACTTTATCTGGTTTCAGACTCTACGACGTGAGCAGTGGAGAAGCGAGGTGGATTCGGGTGATCGGGACGTGGGAATCATTCCGAAGACGAGAGGGAGAGACAGGTCGCAAAACAGAATATCTACGTCTACAATAGATTCAAACTTGTCATTTTAAGCTCGTGCACAACGCGAGAGCCATATCGAGCAGGTCCTTATCTTTTCGATAAATAAAATAACAAACTTAAAACACGTTAAATAAATCGTGGTATTTTTTGTTTCGAAACGACGCGAAAGTTTAACTCTAAGCCGCCGTATATTCAGTTTAGATGTAACCCTGAATTTATTCATCAATCCCACGGAACTTTCTCCACTATCGCTAAAAAGTTAAAAGACTCAAATTGAATTGACGTTAACACGTATTGAGATTAAAACACAGCTGTCCATGTATTGTGGTAATATAAATTGCACTCTACACATTCGCGACCTTCCGCTGCATCGCCATGAATTGGATACGCCGCATCTCGAGGAGTCATTAAAGCTACGTTAATTAGCGCGAGAAAAGAAATCGAGATCATCAATTTTTTGTACATCCAGAACGACCGTTATTGAGATCTATAGGGCGGACAGGGTGTCGCGTGACATCCGCGAAATGCATTTTCGCGCATATTATACATCGCCGTATTCGTCTGTGCTCGGCAGCGCGGCCCGGGGGAAAATTTCGCGGTTCTATTACCCTTTTCGTGGCGCACTAATTAGTACCGCGGCGAGGGTGGCGTGGACTTCGTTAGGGAGAGTTAGTATCCATCTACATTCGTGCATTCGTGTTCGAGGCGCATTATATCGCGCCGACATTTGTAAAACACGACTGAACATACATTACAGCGCCGCCGTACCCGTCCCACCTTGTCTCCGTCTCGATTTTAAGCCGACAATTGCTCTTCATCTTTCTTTCCACGCCGCGTCTCGGAACGCGCGTCTTCATTGACACGACGCGGTTTATAATTAAAAACGTGATAAAAAGATGCAACCAACATCGTGTGCAGCAAGTAGTCGGCAGTTCTTCATAAGGGCGCCACAATTCGCTAAATTCTGTTACGCGTAACGATTTTACGCAGCTAGAAAAATCGAAGAGACGGTGTTGAGAGCGAGTCATGCAGTCGCGCGCCCGGAGTGTGTGTATCGGATGGATAAAGAATTCGGTGAGAAGAAAGCAGCAAGCGTTGACGGAGGCAGACGAGGGTTTTCTCATGGAAAAACACGTCCTCACCTATTTCCCGAGTAGAGGAAGTTTCTTTGTGCCTTCAAATTAAGTTAGACCACGTGGAAGACGTATTCTCAAACTTTTTTCTTTTCCGTTCGCCTTTTTCATCCGCTCATCTTATCTTCGTCTTCAAGTCCCTCCATCTGTCTCGACACAGGTACCACTCCATAAAGGAGGAAGAGACGCGACGCGACTCGATTGCGCCGCATAAAGGACATGCTTAATTTAATAAACTATTAGAAATTGTCTAAGTCGATCCCGATAAACGCAAAATTAATCAGAATAACGCTCACGCGAGCGGGAAATTAATTTTCGTCACTTAGTCTAAATAGTTCTGATTGTTTTATTCACTCAATCCGCGCGACACTTTTCGTTATCTGGGTTATTTCAGACGCCTTAGACAGAATTGCACCCTCTCTTTCTCTCTCGGCGAAGAGAGGAAACTTTTCTATCCCAAGTGGCTGACTGAGAGGAGCACTTGTCGAGATTTCATCGATTCGAAATAAAGCAGTCGCGCGCCGAGTGCAGTTTAAATACGACTCATCTTGTGAATATCGAAATTCCGCGTTGCGTGACGAAGTTCGTCGTAAAGGATATATTATTTATATTACGTAAACATTCGCCGTTCGCGTTGAACTGAGACTCAAAAGGCGTGAGTCCCGCCATAATAGATTCCCGCCGCGCGATTCCGGGACTTGGTTGACAAGTCAATGGAAAAGTCGGCGAGCAACATCATTGTCAAAAAGCAGTAATAGCGACGGAAGCGGCAATGACCCGTGCAAAACGCGATGGGAACGACTGGGACTTTTGCGCGGCAATCAGGGTAAAGCGCAAACTATTCAAGTTGCGGGCTTTCACCGTCGACTTACAAGCACCAATCTCTCTCTCCCTCCATCTCTCTCTCTTCTTCCGCGCTCTCCTTCACTCTTCTACCCTCTCTCGCGTCCGTCCACTCTTCTTTTTTCTTCCGCCCTTCTCTCCTCCCCCATCGATTCCCACCCTTGCCTCCTCGACACTTTCTCTCTCTCCGAGCATTCGCACTCTTTATCGTTTCTATTTCTTTTCAGGCCTTCCGCACTGTATACAAAGTGGAAGCACTAAATTGGAAACCGCGGCTTTGTCGGCGCTATTGCGGCTTCTTCTTTCCGCCGTTCCGGTTTCGCCCCCGTGTTTGTTGCCTCTCGTTGCTTTTTTTATTCCTCGCCTTCACCTCTGCCCTTTTTGTTCCCGCAGCGCGTTGGAGGACCGTTACTCTTGCACCGAGTCGCGAGAAGGCTCGCCTTGACGTCGCGAGGACAGGTCGCCGTTACAGTTGACATTGGGTCCAGATTTATTGAACGTGCTGGTGTTCCTGAAGTGACCGTATACCTCCACCGGTCACAATTGAATTTACAATCTCGAGAAGGACTTCCCTTAAACTCCACCCCTTGACGAAACATCATTTCTCGAGACGTATGAAGATAAAGGTAGCAAGTATCCGGAACAATCAGTCAGAGCTCCTTCGGCGTCGCTGTCCGACTAGATATTATCCAGGAAATTAATATTACGCAAGAATAGCAGCTATTCGCGATAATAATGTGGTTAAAATATCCAGAGTTTATAGGTAAACTTCGCTGGGTGCATTATGCGCAAAGTCCCCCGAGTACTTTGGTCTTACCGCAACATTCTGCTGAAACCTGTAAATGGCCCTACTAAAATGTCCATAAGTGGATGTTCGAGAAGTTCATGCACGACTGGGCGAATCGTACGCTTAGCGCGGTATGCACGAAAGTTTTGCGTAATATTTTCGTAGCCGTATTTCTTAAATAATATGATAAAGTATCTTAACTTTCGAATGTTCGAATTAAATTGCAAATCTTGAATTTTATGGAAATAAATCAATTATTATATTAATAATTAATTAATTTTGGAATATTTAATATATTCAATAAGTTGGGAATATTGAATGAGTAATTTTATTGAATTTTTCAAGTAAATATCGGTTCTCCGTAATTCATCATACTCTTTCGTGACAAAGATAAATAACGTTAGAGAATTATTTAATGCTCATCGTATCTGTAACTTTTAATTGCAATCGCTCCTCTCATTGAACGAGAACGTGATAGGATTATTCTCATCTAACTTACTCATCGGTTTCCACTGGCGAATGAATGTAGATAGCTATCGGGTAGATGTAATATATGTGGAGGTCGATCCACCTGGAATTAATTAAGACTGTTCCGCAAACGTCGATTACTATCGTTTAGAAATCCCCGATAAGGGACATCGTTACCCTCTGGGTAACTGTCGGAACATCGTGAAATTTATCTGACCGTTTCTTGTTTCCGGTTTCGGGCACGATATGAGAACGGGCCCGATAGGATATTTGAATCGCTCACGGACGCATTTCCGGTTTGCCTTATCTCTCCACCGGGATTACTTGTGCGTAGTCCGAATCGCTCTAAATTTCCGCAGGAGGTTCGCAATCCGAGAAAGTATATTCGTGAATGTCTCGAGTAAGTTATTTATTCTGAAATTTGTTCTAAATTATTTATTCTAAAATTTTTACGTGCTATACGTATAAGATTCTTCATGACTTTTTAAATAAATGATGTAAAGTTTCGGGGTGCATTTCGCCGAGTGTTGCAGCCCCCGCCGCCGCTCGCAACGTTTTACAGCGCGCGGCCTGTCGGTATCGATCGGTGAAAAAGCCCCGCACACGCGAGATAAGAAATCTATGATTCGATCTACCAGGATTAGCGGGCAAGACTGTTTAACTGTTTGGACAGTCAGCAGCGGGAAGTTGTAGGAGTTGAGATTAGGGATAACCGAAACTATCAATAGAGTGGGGCAACCTAGCCACTGGTTTGTTGTCGGGCGGTTCGTAACTTGCTGTTGCGCTATAAGTACTATAGTTAGGGAGCCGTGCTGGGCATATGTACATAGCAGCGAGTGTGCAGCTTACTTGTCGGATTGTTTGCACTGAGTGACGTTACGCTAGTAACTGCTGTAATTATTATTACCGTGTAATGCGCGTTCGCGTATAATTCACCCTACTAATTACCATACAAAGTTATTAATAATCGATGAAACCCGCATCAGAGTAATATTGGATTGCTAACGACATCGCGGTCGGAGGCTGCTCTTCGCCTTCGATTTAAAAAAACCGTGGGATTATTTGTCTCTTTTACATCACGACGCAATGGGATTTTCATTTAAAGCCCGAGCGCGCGCCCCCGAACGTTCCGGTGCGCCAAATGTCAACCCCGCCGCGTTCCACTATAAGACACCACCTTTCGCGCGTTGCAAAAAAAATCGCGCGCGCGTTTATTGAACACGCTGCGAAATAGTAAATGCGCCGCGGGAGAGAGCGCTCAGCAGTAAATCACTCAGCAGTTGCAAAGTTGTTCAACTGAACGTGACCGATGTGTGCCCCGCACACATGGAGCCGCGCACAGGGGGCCGCGCGCGAGTTTGCCGGCGGTGAATTGTACGTTGCGTTAGATTTAGTTAGCATAAAGGGCCGAGTTCCATTTAACGTACTGAGCACGGCGTAAGACCATAACGATACTGTGTTAGAACTTTTGCCACCCGAATTAACGCTGGTTATATCGCGCTCGGACAATAACTTTCGCGGCGGTACGTATATAATTTATGCCGCAGTTATAGAGAATACCCGCTTGGCGTAACATCCGTTCTATTCCGCTTTCATCCGCATCCGTCTAATAATTACCTAATGAAATGAATAACGACCGCAGTAATCATCGCTTTCGTTAATCCCATCTTTCTCCAGGCCACCGTCTTAAGGAAGGTCTCACTCCTTAATTATATTTTTAATTATATATTCAATTAATTATATTCCGATCTACATCTCTCCACGTTCGTTCCCGGGATATTGTAACAACAGAACGCGATAAGAGACCGTCTTTTCCGCTCTCTCAATTTCTTACGTGTCGCGTTACGATCTGGTAGAAACGTACTCGCTAAATACAGTCGTTTCGCGGAACAAACTTCCCTTCCGCGTTAATTAGCTCGCGAAAAAAGCCGGCTAATTCCAGGGTTAAGTTTCAACCGCTCTCTTTTATTCCCGCGGAGATAAACGTGGAATGGAAAACTGACGCATCTCCCACTTTCGGCACGGTTAAAGTGACCGGGCTTCTCTCGTTGTTGCGGCTTACGGTAGTCGCTCCCGTCTCTCCCCGGTAATGACGTTTCGATTTTGGCTCCACCGTCTAGAAAAGACCCTACCAGCCTGCCGATGCCTCATCGCCGAATAGCTCGACGAGGAAATTGAGAAGACGCCGTAGGGTAGCTATGAGACATATTGGAATTCCAGAATTCACTATCCTATCCCCCACATTCGTCTCTCTCTCTCTCTCTCTCTCTCTCTCTTCCTCCCCTTCTCTTCTCGTCTCCTTTCTTCGCTCCCTCCCCTTTCCGCCTTGGATTTTTCGTTTTCTCCTTTACGCTGGAAACTACCTGCACCGTTTCGCTACCCGCAGCCTGTTTCGGAACTGGGGCAACGCCGAAGATGTCGTCGTACGTGATTGAATATCGATTATGTGTCGAGTCCCCGTCGCTATGCCCAGGTACCCACGGTTAGCCGAGGATGTAGCATCGAGGGATGAGGATGACAAGGATCGAGAAAAGAGAGAGATTGGAAGCCGAACGAGCCGTGAACTCGCTTCTCATTCACGTTAGTTTGAGCGGTTTTCTGGAATCTTAACGCACAGAGCCGCGCCTTCTCCGATCGATCGGATCGGCTCTTTTTTTTTACGGCAGACTGTAGTCTCGGCCGCCGCCTGTGCCCGCCCGTGACTTGATTCCCCGTAACTGCAAAACGTTTATTTACTCCATCGTGAAATTATCGAATGGCGGTTTGAGCGTTCTTTAGAGCGCGACTTTAAGGGAGAAGGAGGAATACGTATTTGATCGTATAATTCGTTTAATCAACACGGTACACTCGATATATTTTCAAGATTCTTAAAAAGAGCCGCAGGAAGGAAGTTAGTGGATTGCTCTAAGGATCCAATATTTGTTTAATACCCGCATTCTGTCTCGCATTCTCTGCCCGGTATTCTGTTTTCCTCAAATCTTGGGTCAATCGACTCAATATCACTTTAACGTCGGCGAAGTCTTGTCTCTGATAATTCGCTTCGAGTACCAACTCGCTGTAATCCCAACGATTGCCATTATAGTTCATTGTAACGTTCTAAAAATCGTCATATCTGCAAACATTCTATATCAATATATGTTGTCCCTGCCACGATGAATTATATATTTCGCAACTAAATTGTTACTTATTTTGCGTTTATCGATTAATTTTTTCTCCATGTTTTAAGGTCACTTTTTTTTGTTCTGAAAATAACGCGATGTTTTATTCTTTCTGCAATTTTCGTTGAATTATCAGTATAATTATTTGATATTGCCATGTGTTTGCTTTTATTTACAACGTCTCACGTTCGATTTTTTTTTTTTCCCCCCCGATATAGCTGCGCGTGATTTTTCCCTTCTCGTTATTTCCTATGTCGCACCATGCAAACACGCTGAAAGGAGGACTAGATAAAACACGATCCTACCCACATGGAGCCTCGAGGTAGGCGCAACTGCAAAGGAAAATATTGACTTTTCCATGAAAGTCGCTCAGGAATCTGCGCATACTATACTTATAGCGGAAGCTAAAATGCGTGACAGCTCCAGTTTTGCATTTATTGCATCGCACAGAGGGGGAGGAGAGAGAGAAAGAGTAAGAGAGTGAGAGAGAGAGGGAAGGGGGGGGTGCTTCTTCGAAATTTTCGCTGCGCGATAATGACGAGAAAGTTACCTCTAGATTTATATATTTTCTTTTAAATCTGCTATTACAATTGTATCCCGGTTTTACAAATGATTGAGTCGTTCAATAATTCCTACGCTTTATATTCACAGACTCGCTTACATTATTTATTCAGCTGTGACCGCGTTATTACTGTTATATACCTCCGTTTGTTTTACTGCACTGCGGTTTTTTTTTTTTACGCGGACCGTTCATCCTTCATCTGATAACTAAATGGAAATTGTATTTTCCCAATTACCGCTTATATAATGACATCGTGATTACGGGTCCAACTAACGATTCATTCTCGATAGCTACCGTCTTCTGTTTTAATCGTGGATTGAATTATGTAGTGTCCCAGAAGTCATTATCTTTTCTTAGATTTTTGGCAAATTTAAATAAAGCATTTTCTTGGCAAATACTAAATAAAATATTATTTTATAAAATAAGTTTTTAATTGGATACTTCGTAATAAGAATATAATAAGCAAATTTATAACAAACAAAAAATTCTATCAATATGATTTAAAACTAAATAGAAACATTTTCTATAATTATCTGCTCTAATTTCTGAATCGTCGTTATCGTTTAAGATAGAACTTTGGTATTCATAATTTGTAGAAACCGCATGATTTTTGGAATACTTTGTATGTATAGACTTTGTTCGTGATTCTTAATCATTCCTCGTCCCGTCTTTACTTTTGTGATTTAGTTCTCGCCAAATCTCAAGGATTTTCCCGGTCTTTCGTAATCTCGTTTAAGACGTCTCCTGCGACGTTCCGCGTATTAATTTGCATTTTTCTCCATAGCAACATCGTCCTTAAATCACGGTCAAATACGAACCGATATTCTGAAATAACAGTCATAATATAAAACATCTAAAAAGAATAACTATATTAAAAGTTCCTCAATCAATTCACGCCGCGACGCAGTTTGCACCTTGCAATTTACTCGAACTCGAGACATCGATATTGCGGCGTCAGGAAATTGCACTAATCATAAGGAAGCGCGTAAACTTTTAGAGCAAATAGAGCAAGTGAAGAAACCGCGTACCTACTCCGGTGTGAAAGATCACTCGGGAACGATAACGAGGCGCGCGGTGAGATCAGAACGAGCTCCTTCGTCTCCGCTGTCGAGAGAAGATATAAAGACGAAAGGAACCTGCAGAACGGGATGGTTCGTCCGACTGTGGAAATAAGAAATGTCATTAAAGTTTCTCCCGATCCTGCGTGTCGATCCTTTTTCCTCGGGCGGACCGACCGACCCGTGTATTCGAGAGTTGCCGATCACTCCTGCTCAACCTCTACACCCTCCGCGCCCCCCTTCCCCCGTTCCCAGCCCTCTTTCGCGCTTCTTCTGATTATTTTTTATTCTTCGGGAGAGGCGAGTGGAGGCGACGACGACGGTGGCTCTGGTAGTTATCTGCATTGGAAATTCAGGGACCTGGGAGGAAGAAGAGGTTGGTTAAGGTGGTGACCGCCAACGCGCGGGAGATCCTCTCTTTTAGTTCCTCCTTTTTTCTCTCTTTAATTTCTTCTACTTTTCACCGGGCGAGCCGTGGAGTCTCTAATTGCGAGGTCCGATTGGTTATTCCGAGTGCCGCTCGGCGCGGAGGCGATACTCGCTTTTCTTACCCGACGGGATATAGACAGGGACCGACAAAGCGAGCCCGGGCCGATGCACCTCTCTTCCGCCGCCGTTGCGCTCTTCTTGCCCCTTTACAGCTTCGCACGTGCCCCGATTGCGGCCCGAATATCCATGAATATTGCGCAATCCTTTGAAAAACTTCATTACGAGTTATATCTTGAACCCACTCGGAAACCCTTTGAGCGGCAAACGTATTATCGAACGGATAAAATATGGATGGAACTCGAACAACGAATTTATGCGACGGCTCCATCGCGACCTTTTCAGACGAGACGCGCTTTGATTTCATTCCCGACACAAACGTCGAATTAATTTCGCGGTAAACATTAACGAAAATCAACTTGGGTCCCGCCGAGAAATCTTCCTTCGACATTTTCGGCAGAAATTGTCTTCAAAGAAGAAATCCGAAAAAAACGCGAAATAAAATTAGAGAATATAATAAAATTATCAGTTGATTCACTTCCAAATTCTATGATGAGGGAGACTTTGCTTGCGCAGAATAAAATTTATTTTCCAAAATGTATGGAGAGAAGAGCATAAGATTAAACCTCGCACTGAAGAATTACGTATAAAATCTCACGGCTTCGATCGCGAACTACGGTAAAAATTTGATTTAACGGTGTCATCTTCCATGGCGCCCGCACGTTTCGCGGCATCTTCTAACCTTCTCCCCCCCCCCCCTGCGACTGCTCTTATTTCCGCATCTAATAATCTGGCGTACGTGGCCGTCGCGACGCCCGAGACGCAACAGGACACGCCGGGGTGGAACTCGTTCGTCGTAATACGGCACGGTCCCATGAATAATAATGTTTACTTTGGTCGCGGGATGCTGGAAAGGGAGGGATGCGCGCACATTCCCCCGCGTTCCGGCTGATTGCGTCAAATGAAGCGCGTCGCCTGTGAACTCTAAACGCGGAATCCGTGCCATGCTGCTGTTGCTGCTGCTGCTACGACCGGATAAATCCGCGTCGCCTCCGCGAACGCGCGCGTATTGAGTTATTTCTAAGATTTCTTTCGCCTTTGCCGCGTTCCATTTCCATGCTATTGTGTAAGCGCCATCAGTAGCGCGCCGCGGGCGACTGAAAGCGACGATGATACGCGTATAGCGAGAGCGCTAAAGAATGAATATCGGTGATGAAAAATTTATCGCGGCAATTCGTTCTTCAAGCGTAGAAGTAGGTTTCTAATGCAGAATACAATCACGGCGGCATTTTCAGATGTATTGAGCGAGGTCCGTAAAAAGATTTTGAAAAATGCGCTCGTATAAAGTGCACCGGGAGAGAAAGTGTCGTAAAAGACGCGGCTGAAAAGGACGCGCTTACAAAATTGCGATGTCCACTTATGGTGAACGTATACACGCTACCAGGCTGGTTGATTTTCCGGTGGCCCCGGCGTCACGATTAATTTAACCGGTGGCGGGTGTGGGCTCAGTCGCGGTATGATAATTAAAATTTGTTGTCGAATGGCAGTACCTAGCGCGTTCCAATCTCGTCGGACGGGTTTGCCGCGTGGTACAGTGCGGCATTATACAGGGCGGACGCCAAAAGGGACAGAGAGCGAGAGAGAGAGAGAGAGAGGGAGAGGGAGAGAGAGAGAGAGGCCGAGGAGGGATAAACAAGCGGGAAGGGTGGACGTAGCGGATGGAGTGGACGAATCGCGTGGGCGATTCCGTTTCGTTAAGCAATTCCGACGCGTTGCGTCCGATAACGTCTGAATAGTGCGGCCGTGCGCGGGTGAGGATCTGGACGGGGGTTGCCTCTCTCTCATAACGAATGAATTTATTCGCGCGCGCGAGTTTACGCGGGCAGCGTTCGCATGGAAAATTTACACGGGGGTTGCGACGGCAGGACGGAGGTCCGGTAGATAGGGGAATACGCCGACTTCGCAGAATTTCGGAGTTTCTTTTTGCGCGCGTCGCGTCGCGTTGGTCCCCCGGCATTATCTATGGCTACACTTCGCTACCACCGTAGAAAACGTCGTAATTCTTTGGCCGTTGCTGTCGCCGGCGCTGTTTCGGTTCGCGCACTTCCGCTCTACAGGTATTGGAACCGCTGGTGGTATTGGAACATTTGACCGCCGGATGTGACTACTCGTGTACAGGCCGTTGTGTACCCTCGCGCTGTCAATACTCGGCTATCCGGGCGCCCGGTTAATGCCCGTGCCGTGGTACGAACGCGGGTAAATTAGGACTGTAATTAGTTTAGTTGACTAATATCCATTCGTATCTTACTCTTTTCATGGACATTCGCCAAGAAATACACTGTTAAATATTAAAGGAAGAAATTTAATTCAATACCTTTGAGTATAGCATATTGTTACATATTGTTTTTAACTACCATGTGCCGAAATCTATGATTTTAACACAAAACAGTATTATTTTAACTTTATTGGTTTAGTTAAATTAACGACATATCAAGTAGAAGCAGTGGCGACCTATAGGAATGAATTAAAAATGAGTATAATAATTTGACACTACGAATTTAACGGTGTATAAAACTCTGCAAAGCTGATATCTTTAATCTTTAGCGCGCATATTAATAACGAATAACGAAATTTTATAATAATTCTGTAAGCAGCGAGATATCTGTTTATAAAGAGATATATAAGTATTCCAAATAATCAATATTGTCCGTTATTTATTTATATATATGATATATATATGATATATATATATATATATATATATATATATATCATTCCAGGTTTTAGATTTAATTAAATTGATTTCGGGCCGTAGATTAAAGCGAGCGTATTTCATGTTTCATATTTTCTCGATGAAAAGCCTCTCTTTTTTTCTGTCTCTTTCTTTTTTGCACTCTTTCTACATGTAACTCTATAAAATACATGCATTTGTTAACAAAGAGATATTCATCTTGCATGTAGCGTCAGATATCACGGCAATCGACGTTACTTTGAGAAAACATCTATATATACATATATGTACTTTCCTATTTTTAATTTATTCTGTTTTGTTAAAATTTTGTGATTTCGATTCAGTAAATTAGATATTATCTTTTCCAATCTGTAAAAATATAGATTTCGTCGTACTTATATATAGAACATATTATTTGCGAATTATACAATCGAATATATTTTCTACTTTTCGTTGATATACCTTCATCGTTGTTGTCGAACATCGTGTTGTTTTTTGTAGGGCAGCGTTATTGTTCTGTAATCAATCCGGATATACATCGTACAGAGTTTATAAAAAATCGATGGTTCGATAAATCGGTCTACATATACGACAGCGTTGCGTGTTATTATATTTTTTTAAGCCGCGTATCGAAATTGAGTTATGCTCGTGTACGCGCGGCACGGGTGTCACGCGACCGATTGCAACTGGATCAATTTGACACACTGTGTGTATGGTTTTTTTTTTCTTTTTCATTTTTTTTATAGCAGTACCAGAGTTATGCGAACGACGCGCGTCATCGGGGTGAGCATTCCGCATATTCGCGGGTTCTAGAAATCGATTAATTAAACCATTGATCCGCGAGGAAGAAAACGCGGCAATTTTTCGTACAAAAATTGTTGCCGTAGAATCTTTTGTTCTTTCGTTACTGACGGGCGCATTGAATGGCTCATAAAGATTCCCCAGCGGTACTCGCTCTTCCCCGCAGACGTGAGTTTCGTAACAACTTTTACAGATATAGAACAGATCGCGGGGCGATTCTGATGGGGCGAAGATTAATTGCGCTCGCCTTCGACTTTACACCGTTGCTCCGCGCTTAATTTTTCTATACGCAATTTTTAGTTTTCGCCTCCTGAATTCTCTCTCTCTTCAGATCTAGGATTAAATCGATCGGGTCTTGGGCTTTTTAATCGGCCCTTACTCTCGTCAGTTTTCCCGCCGTTATCATTTTCATGCAGTCTCAGCTATTATCGTCATTATCGTTGCCGCTTCTCACTGCCCCTCTCCTCCCGCCCCGTGATTTGGACGTTTCGAGTCCGCTCTCGCCGAAACTGTGATTTCGCGGTATCGCTTCCCTCGCCCCCAGTCCCCAAACCATCCTCCCTCGGTGCAGACTTACGGAGATGCCGGCGATAACCCGCTCATTGCGCAATTCCGCATCACATGCAATACAACGGAAGGCAATCGCGGCCGGCTTAATTTCTACGTGTTTGTTTCCATCCCGCCTTATCGTGCCGCGATCGTGAACGCGATTCCATTCTTATCTTCTGCGGCACGGGCGGACATGTTCCTCTGTTTCTTTTAATTTGTCCGATCCTGACGAATCTCCTAATAAGATCAACTATTATATAGATTTGATAAGCCAGATAACGCCGCTAACGATAATTGCCTTCCGCCAATTCCGGGGACGGTCTCGCACGCGTGTAGTTGAGAATCGACTGGCGTACCGTGTCTCAAATTGGCATACTCGCGAGAATTTTTCGGAGTATAGGAGCATGCCTTCCGTTTATTCGCACACGATTGCCCCGAATCGTCGTAAGTCACGGTGTCGGAGAGTTAACTCTAGCCCGGTGTGTCCTCGTGAGTAGTCCGTCCTCGTCGCGACAAAACGTTTCCTCGATATTCCGCGCGCGTATCTTGCAAACGAGATTCCGACCAGAGAAAAGCGGAGGTGGGAAAAAATTTCGCGCTGGTTCTCGCAAAAGAAGGTTGTAAAGACCTAGGGACCTTTACATACGCGGAATCGTCTTGGAAAACGTTATACTGCAGCTCCACGTTGCGCGGGATTTTCTGGTAATCGTGGTTCTCACTTCCGCGATCGCCTCGTCACGAGGTAGAGATACGTCTGACGAGGTATGAAAAAATATATCAAATATTAAGAATTATGCTTCGATGTTCCGGCGAAATTGTCGAAACCTCGTAAGTGAGCTACAGCCACTCATATATCTTTCATTCCCCATGTAAACCTAAAGCGGAACTATTTGCCCGAGGCTAATATAATTTGAAATTGTAATTTACACTCTCTGGACTGGACGGGCCATATCAACAACCCTTTCGGGAAGAACCAACAGAACGATATATTTTGCCCCGGCGGAGATCCGTCCAGAACGATCGCCTTAAATCTCCCAAGACAAATGGCACGTACACGACACGATTTCGCCCAGACGCTCTGTAATCACTGTGTACTTCCGGACCGTCGACAACAAAAACCCCTAAAGTAGTACATCAAAATTCGAGCGTGTCTCGGACTGTCACACGAGAGGAGAGGACAGAGGAAAGGAAAACGAGACGAGAACGAGATTGGTGGCCGTGGGAAGGGAAGGAGTGAAAAAGAGACAGGAAAAAGCCAACATTAAGAGGCGCTGAGCTGGCGACACGGCAATCTCAGGAACTGGCAGAAAAAAATCCGCCCGTCTCCGACGCTTGAAAAAAGAACTCGCTAAAAGGTCGTTAAGGTTAATGTGCCGCGAGGAGGCCTGAAGAGCGCGTCGCTTACTTGTCTGCGGACTGCGGTTCATTTTGGAGGTGCCGCTGAACGTTCGTTGTGCCGCGGTCAGGACGCTTAGCTAGGATGTCAGCGGCGAAGAGGGACGACTCGTCACGCTGGTATTTATTCTGCGTCGTTAGGTCGGATCTGCGAAAAAGATGCTTGATTTGCGTAAAAGCGAGGACGGCAAAAAGCGGTCGCAAAGAAACAACTCTTCTCTCTTAATGCCCATTTAGCCGCCCATTAAATAATTAATTTATAACTTTTTATATAATTAAACAACGATACAATAAATAACGCGTTGATCTCTTAAATATCGACATGGGAATAGATTCATCCTTGAGCGAGACATACTCCAATGATAAGTTTTAATTGTTGCCGTTAAATAGAGCGCAAGTTATGATAAAAGATTTTCGTCAGACGGGAAAAGATTGATCAAATAATGTGTATAATTTGCACATCACACGAATTTCCTAAATGCGCATAATTTCAGCCGGTAGTTTATCCAAGAAGTTAACTGATATTAAAGGTGGCGATTATTCTCTCCGTATAGGGCAAAATGGAGCTGTACGGCTACGAGATGCAAAAGTTTTCAGTTTACAAACTTTCGGTTACAAACTTTGATTATGTTGTTCGTTATCATTTGAAAGATACAGGGGAAAAATGATCAAAGTCCACTTTTCGTCGAAATTGACCTGATCATGTTATCCTGTGGCATTTTCAAAGAACTTTCATAATTCTTATCTGCTTTGATCAAGAACAGTTACAATTCATTGGAAATAAGGCCGAAAGTATGTTGTTCGTTATCATTTGAAGGATACAGGGGAAGAATGATCAAGGTCCACTTTTTGTCGAAATTGATCTGATCATGTTATCTTGTGGCATTTTCAAAGAACTTTCATAATTCTTGTCTGCTTTGAAGAAGAGTTACAATTCATTGGAAATTAAGGCCGAAAGATATACCGTGCTGGGGAAAAACGATCATAGCTCACGCGTTTGTGGGAAAGAAATCAAACCATCAAAGTCTAATATGGACATTGACCGTTTTTCCCCCGTACCCTTTATATTTAATCAAATACGAATGATCTAATCGAACGTGATGCAATAAATATAGTGACAACTATGTTTATTGTGTAATAAATAAACAATGCTTTTTACTGCAATTTTATTACGATCCATACAATTTATTTTTCCAATATTTGTAATTCTGCAAATTTATTTATTCCCTATTTTTCTACATATAAAATATTTGCATTAGAATTTATGAAGAAAAATCCGTAATTCTTTTATTTACAACAACTGTGTTAATGTTTTCCATAAATTTTTTTGACACAACAAAATTTTAGCAATGAGTGATTATAGAGTTTTTGGTTCCAGTAGAAACTTAAAAAAAAATAATAATAATTGGGATTAAGCAGCACAAAGTCTTATAGCATGTTCTACAATTCTGAAATTCTAGCGCGGATTGTGCTACCGGCATATTCTCGGTTAATTCAATTTGCATCTGTTACTTACCCGACACGATAGACCGGAGTACACAATAGAGTTCACATCGATTGAATTATCTCTTCGGCACGTTTGTCAACTTTCCCGGAAAGACGAGCGTACGCCGCATAATTTTGCGACGCGCGTACGATCGCGAGCGAAGTCCGGCCACGTGAAGGGAAGCGTGCCGCGCTGCATTATTATGCCCCGGCGGAATTGTATTTTACGGCCGACAAATTTTGTTATCGCGACCCTGGCTCGCGGAGTAATATGGTAAATTTGCGGGGGTATAAAAAGAGGAGACGCGGAAGAGGATCGCCGGGAGACAGAGTGAAATGGAGAGAGTTGAAGGGCGCCTTTCGCACTCCCAAATCCTTAAAGCCCTTTAAGCCCCACGGTGACGCCGGATCTCACGTAGCCCCCGAATGGCGAGCGAGAGGGGGTCGATGAGAGGGGGCGCGGGGCGGGGAACCGCGGAATAAGCGCCGAACGATGGATGAATTGAAGCTTAACTCTGTGGCGGCGCGATTTGTACGCCCGCTCGTTTCCGCCGATTTGAATAGTTAATTCGCTGATTATCTCGTCGACCCGACCCGCCTCTTAACCTGGCCTCAACGACGTGTCATGCTTTATGGTCCCCTCCGGATTCCAATATTTCACGGCGCGTACGGAAGAAACGCTTCTGGTTACGACTGTCGCGTAAAAAGGGACTGTAATTGCGACAATTCGAGATAATACAAGGGCTGACAGAGTATACACAGCAAATAATAAGTGCAAAGCTAACTAATTGATGCAATAAACACGCAGTTGCGCTTCGTGCATAGTATTTTCGTACTTCTCGTATTGCCGTCATGGGGGACGAAAGGATTGCAAAGTACCCGCTACACATTACATAAATTCGCGAACGATATATCCTAGATAAGACCTATTGGTTAGTCAGCTCGTTCAATGGAAACGTTGTTCCCTTGAATGGCGTGCGCACCGAGCTAAAAAAAGAAGGGAAAAACAAGGGGATGAAGTATAAGCCACCGACGGTGGGAGAGAGACGGCGATAGACAGATAGATAGATAGATAAATCGAGGGAGAGAGAGAGAGAGAGACAGAGCGGAAAGAGAGATAGCCGGTCGGCGGGTGCGAGAAAGCGGGGGTGAAACGAAAGGAAAAGAGTATGAGCCGGGCGGCGAGCACGGCGTGAGATTCTCAGATAAAATATCCAATTTAAAGTTTCATCGTAATTTTACGATTCTTGGAAGTAAATTAATAGTATTATCTACTGGCACTTCCAACCACCTTCCCCCTCCCCTCGCACGCCGCCTTTATCGCAACCCCTCTGTCGCTTTTTACCTAACGCCCAGCGTTCGCGTTGCCTCCGAACGCGAAGGGAACTTTGAAAATAAGCAGCCTATTACTCATTACTCGCCACGCTTATCGGAGAGGACTCAGAGGCGTCCCGAGGAGTCTTTCTGGTCGAAGTATAACTTCGACTTTGATATATAAGGTGTCCGAGATACAGCCGGTACGTGGCTACGCGACTTCGGCGCGCGATATATAGATTTGAAAAGCAATTAACGGTTTGAAATTAGGAACCGGGGAAACGATTTGTGCGGCGCGATCGCCACGTCTTACGTGTTGGCGCGAAAGTTGTTATCGGGGTCCGATTCGACTTTTAGTTAACGCACACGTCCAGCGTGCGCTCCATTCGAAAGTTATGTAGAAGCGAGATCGAAGAGGACATTAAGACATTTTTAAAAAGGACCACAGTTGACCGCGGTCGGTTGTTTTACGGATGAAAATGAATTTTTGATACTTATCGGGTATGCAATCCACGCGACGTGCATGCGCGGCGATAGAAAATAAACTTGGCAAGAGATAAAGGCGTTCCGCGGAAGCCTGTCCTTCTTACAGGCCATCGTATCGATGGCCAACAATGGCTGCACATATATCTATTTTCTTCTACCATCCGTGTGTCGCCCCGTCGAAGAATTTTACCGTCAGGGCTGTCACGTTCACTTTTACAAGTTTCCAAACAGTACGAAACACACTCGCGGTATACGTGCATTCAGATCCTCGTTCCATTTCGAGCGATGGCGCGCGGCAAACTAGTATGAATACAAAGACGCGCGGCGGACCCGTGGCAGAAATTTAAAAGCTTCGCGAAGAGCAGAGGCGAATGACAAATGCGGCTTATTAATCTTAGACACACTAGAACAATACAGATCCCGTTAAATTCCGTAACGGAAAATTTATTCATATTCCACTGAAACGGGACATTAATTTCTGCTCACAGTAACTTGTCAGCTGATTTAAATTTTGCTGCAATGTGGCATGACTGATAATTTACGATTTTACCTGAGCGCGAGATAAGTTTCTGTAAATACTAGAAAACAAGACCTACCAAAAAGATGATATAGTCGTATATATTTTCTTATCTTTCCACACAATAATATTTTATTCCTGTATGCAACCATCGATACTCCAATAAAGTATTCCGTAGATTAATTTGAATCAAAAATCTTAAAACGAAAAAAAAGAAAATTTTAGCAGAAAGTAGAATCATGTTCTTTATCCGGTTGTTTATTGCATATTTGCTATGCGGAATGTGCATCGAGTGTTTTATTCGCCCGGGAGAGAACGCGACTTAGCAAACAACGGTTGGCTGTGAGACGGTAAGACAATCCCGGGTTCTCGCACGCCAGTAGTCGAGGACACGGCATATGTAGGCCCGTCTGACGTATGCGGCTACTGCACTCCTGCGGAACGGTGGGGCTGGCAAGCTCCCGAGCGAAGAACTGAGAAGTCACTGGCAGACCATCTCAACGGCGAATATATGACCCAGATCTGTAATTTTTATCCGCTTCCTTATCCCTGTTCTTATCCCCGCCCGTCCGCCACCCCATTTCTCTATCCTCTCTTTATGCCAGCGCCACGGTGGCGCGATCCCTCCGCGTTTTCACTCCCCTAATTTTCTGCCCCGCACCCGGCGCGAGCTTTTTCTACTCGTACTCGACCCTGATGGCTTGTCGCCAAGTTGACGACAGTCAGTGGGAATTTTACGAATTACGTTGAATTAAAGAATTTCACTTCTACACGTATCTGTGTCGCGCTCGCGAAATCATCGCGGACGCGAAAGCCACAAGTGAAAATATTTGTCAACGGCGAAACGTTTCATCGATACGTCGTTTTCGATAATTAATAGCACGCGGGTTATCGAACCGCATAATTGAATTGCTTTCCGCCGTCTTTGGCTGCATTGAATATTCATTGTCTTCTCTGTGCATGCACAGAATTTCAAACTAACTCGGAACCCGCGGAGGTGGTATCATCGCATGTCGGCGCATCGCCGAGCTTGAGCGATTATGCTTGCATTTTCTTGCATAGAAAATAAAATGACTGCCGCGTCACGCGGGCAGAATCCCCCTAAAGTCCGCGGCAGTCCGCCTGTCGCGTGACTCGAACAATCTTAGATCGGATTTGCCGATACCGTTTATGCGCCAGCGTCTGACTGAGCGGCCGACAGAACCACAAAGTACACAAAGCAGAATCTAAAGAGGTTCCCGGGGAACCATCGTGGATAGCCGCTTAAACCGATGTCTGGGGAAGGAGTTATTCTCGTTAGTTGGATCCCAGATATTAAAGTAAAATGAACTTTATCTGATAAATCATCATAATATTCAATTTCACACACTGTTAAATAGTAAAGGATGAAATTTAAACCAGTACTTTGAGTTAAATAACATTTTGTTATTTTTAACTACCATGTGTCAAAATTACAAAACAGTATTAACTATAGTGATTTGGTTTAAATTAACGACATATAGAATAAGATCAGTGACCTATGCGAATGACTCAAATTGAGTATAATTTGACATTACGAATTTAACAATTAATCCGTCCTTCACCGATATACATTTATTTTAAAGGGATTGACAAAGAAGTTGTATCAGTTGGTATCAAATTCCCAGTTAATAATAGTTATTTATAATTTCATCGTAACAATCGTTTCGCGAACAAAATCTTGACCAATTTCTGATACACAGAGAGGGTACGCTTATTTCTCCCATTTTCAGTTCACACATTTTCTTATCCTCCTATACTTAATCGTTGGATAGCTCATCACTTTACGGTACAGTATATCGAAGCGTTCATTACGCCTTGGATACTTGGATTACGTGACAGAGATATGCCTGTAATATCTTAGTTTCGCTAGCAGAGTGCATCCATTGCGGTTCAGCAGCTCTCTCCCGTGTTGGGATATAGCGTCCTGGGGAAGGGACGTGAGAGCGAGAATACGGTGCCCGATAAACGGTCCAGCGCGTTATTCGGCGTACGTGTGTACACGCGTGGCTCCTTTGACGTGTATACGGGAGCGCTTTAAGGAAAGACGATGCATCTACACCGCCCACCTCACACGAGGCCGCGCATATATCTGGAATGAGAATCTTAATATCCGCTTACAGAACGTCCTAATTGGTTTATTTTGGAGCTGCCAGGAGAATTTGAATTATGGCATTTTAATGCCGCCCAACACTGAGGGGCGACCATCTTCGCAGTCCCTGGCACAAGCCTGGCCCTCCCTCTCTCCCTTCCCTGTATCCCTTTCCAACCCTTTAGGTCTTTGTCCGCGTCTCCTCTCATCTCCTTCCGTCTGTCGTGCGCGAGTCAATTTCGGTCGATAGACACACACGACAGCTGCAACGTTTATACCGCGCGCTGCCGTGCATACCCTTAATATCCGCCTCAACCTGTAATTAAGCCTCCCACTTCCCATTAGGCTCGGTTCCCGTGGATGTGTTCCCCGTTTCGGAAACCCCCCTCTTTTTTCGCCGATCCACAAACCCGCGCGGAACGGTGGATATTCGGTATCCTTCCTGCGATCAGGAAAATTATCTCCCGGTCGACGTTTGCCGGATACTTTTTAACGATCCCGCCGCCGTTGTCGCGGACCGTCACGAAGGGCTTTTAGAGATTCCATTACGAGTCATTAAACGATTAAAGAATTTACAACTCTCAATTAAGCACCAATTTTGTATTCAACGCTGCAGCATTAACGTTGGATTAATTTTTTAATAATTCAATATTTGTCAAATAAAAAACGTAATAAATGCAAGAATGAAATAAACCAATTAGAGATACTCTGCAATTAACTAATTGAAATTAAAATTGGTTAAAATTGTTAAAATTAGAATTGAGTTCTCGATAGCATAAAGCACGTTTTATTAAGTCATTATCTAATACGTTATGACCAAATTATGGAATAATAGACCAATTAATGTCTGAGGCTTTTTCATTAGTAAAGTCCGAGACTAAATACAGAATTTCATCTGCTGCTCGTATTATAACGAGCAACATGGTTAAATATATTCGCACGTCCACGAAGAGATTTAATTTAAAAATAAAAAGAGATGAGCCCCAAGAGCCAAGAGAAATTCTTTTCCCCGCGGGGCGCGCATATTCTCACCTTTGCCGACCTTCGCACAACGTCGATAAGTACGTACTTACGGGAGGGTCGCGGTATCGCGACCTGACATATTTTAATTTAGTACAGAGGATATACATATATATATAATATATATGTATATACATATACGCGCCGCGGCGCAGTCCCGAGTAAAAGCTCTCTTCGCGCTTCTTCACAGAAAAATATTACGATGTTAGAGCGGGAGAGTGGGATCATCTTCTCTATACCGCGGGCCGCGCGCGGTTTTCTCTTCGTCGCCATGATATATCATAAGTTCCATTACCCACCGCCCGCGCGTTACATTATCGCGGCACGTTTCAGCTATAAAGGCATCTGTCAGGTGGAATAGCCACGGTCCTTCCTCGTCTCCTCCTGTGTACTGCGACGGATAAATTGAATTTAACCGCTCGAAGGGAGAGGTGGACGTGTCGCGACTTTTGAGGAGAGTTCTTTCGCCCGGCGGGCCACGAGCTCTATCCGATGTAATCGGGGGTCCTTCGGCGAATCTGTTTGATTATACAGTCCGGATGTCCGTCACATAATTATACGGTGGAAAAAAAACAAAGAAGACGGAATACATTACTTTATTTAAGTTTTTAGACGAGTTTCTCGAAACTCTCGAAAGTAGACAAGTTAGTTTCATTTCGATTGTATAATTATAATTTTTGCCGTCGTATGATTCTCGAAAGTCAGCGATGTCATTTAAATTTAAATTAAACTCTCTGGCTATTTGGACATATAATTATCATTCTTGCATATAGACATACAACCTGCGTTGACGCGAAACTTAAATTGGATCTATCTGCGAACTTTGAAGACACCCGTTATAATAACGTCTACGTGGATATTAAACGTATATTCAGGATGTTTGCTGCACCTATGGGAAGCCTTCGAGTGCCGTGACTCGGTATTAGAGGTATCTTTCAATATGCGACCATGATCTCCGGGCTTCCTCCTCTTCCCCGACTCCCTCTCGTCGCCCCCGCCCCCTCCGGTCCCTGCAGGCCCCTCGCCCTATCCGGCCTCGTCGGGGTTCCACGTCAACCTCTGCCACGTTATTCGCTCGGTATTATGAATTTAGAAATATCATAATATTGGCGACGTGTTTTCACGATATTGAATTTCAAGCG